>NW_028273691.1:300000-508876 GCF_024610735.1 Ursus americanus | reverse complement strand
TTTCAAAGAGGTTCCTGAAAGAAAAATCTTGTTTAAAATTTATTTTAATTCCAGTAGAGCTAACATACAGTGTTACATTCGTTTCAGGTGTACAATAGAGTGATTCAGTAATTCTATATATTACTCAGTGGTCATCAAGAAAAGCGTCCTCTTAATCCCCTTCATCTATTTCACTCATCCCTCTATCCACCTCCTCTCTGGTAACCATCCGTTTCTTCTCTATTGTTAAGAGTTTGTATTTTGGTGTGTCTCCTTTTTCTCTTTTAGTTATTTATTTTTGTTTGTTTCTTAAATTCCCCATTAGAGTGACATCGTATGGGATTTGTCTTTCTCTGACGGACTGATTTTAGTTAGGATAATACTCTCTAGCTCCATCCATGTGTCTGCAAATGGCAAGGTTTCATTCTTTTTCAAGCCGAGTAATACTTCATTGTGTGTGTGTGTGTATCTGTGTGTGTGTGTGTGTGTGTGTGTGTGTGTGTGTGTGTGAATACTCACATCTATCCTCTCATTTGTCAATTTTTCTACAGACACTTGGGTTGCTTCCATATTGTGATATTGTAAATAATGGTGCAAGAAACATAGGGGTGCACGTATCCTTTTAAGTTACTCTTTTCCTATTCTTTGGGTAAATACGAGTAGTGTGATTGTTGGATCGTAGGGTAGTTCTATATTTAATTTTTTGAGGAACCTTCATACTGTTTTCCACGGTGGCCACCACAGTTTGCATTCCCACCCACAGTTTGCGAGGATTCCCCTTTATCCACATCCTCCCAACACCTGCTCTTTGTTGTGCTTTTGATGTTAGCCATTCTGACAGGTTTGAGATATTACCTCATTGTCCTTTGGATTTACATTTTCCTGATGATGGGTGATGGTGAACATCTTTTCACGGGACTGTTGGCCATTTGTATTTCTTCTTTGGAGAAATGTCTGTCCATGTCCTCTGCCTATTTTTTAACTGGATTATTTGTTTTTTGGGGGGTCGAGTAGTATCAGTTGTATATGTTTTGGACACTATCCCTTTATTGCATATGATCTTTGCAAATATCTTCTCCATTTGAGTAGGTTGTCTTATTATTTTTACATTTTCATTGTTCTTCTGCCGTGTGGAAACTTTTTATTTTGCTGTATTCCCAATAGTTTATTTTTGCTTTCATTTCCTTTGCCTCAGGTCACAGTCTAGAAAAACGTTGGTATGGTCCATGTCAAGAAGTTACTGTCTTCCCTCCTGTAGGATTTTTATGGATTCAGGTCTCATATTGAGGTCTTGAAACTGTTTTGTGTTTGTCTTTATTGTGTAAGAAAGCAGTCTAATTTCATTCTTTTGTGCGTAGCTGTCTAGTTTTCCCAACACCATTTGTTGTAGAGAATGTCCTTTTCCCTTTTGATATCGTTGCTTGCTTTGTGGAAGATTCATGGACCACATAATTGTGGGTTTCTGTCTGAACTTGTATCCTGTTCCTTTGGTCGCTGTGTCTATTTTTGTGCCGTACTGTCTTGTTAGGATGACTGCAGCTTTGTAGTATAACCTGAAATCTGAAATTGTGAGTCCTCCAGCTTTGTTTTTCTTTTCCACATTGCACTGGCTGTTCGGAATCTTTAGTGGTTCCATACAAATGTTTAGGATTGTTTATTCGAAGTCTTTTGTTCTTTAATTTAAATTCAGTTAGCCAACTTACAGTACATCATTAGTTTCAAATGTAGTCTTCAATAAATTTTCAGTTGTGTGTAACACCCAGTGCTCATTGTATCGTGTGACCTCCTTAATGCTATCACCCAGTTACATCCCCCCCAACTTCTCCTCCCACATTCATCAGTTTCTTGCGATAGTTATGAGTCTATCATGGGTTTTCTCCCTCTCTGATGACTTCCCATTCTATTTTCCCTTCCTTCCCCTATGGTCTTCTTCCTTGTTTCTGATATTCCACATAGGAGTGAAAGCATATGATCATTGTCTTTCTTTCATTGACTTATTCCACTCAGCATAATACCCTCCAGCTCCACCCAGGTCGGTGTGATGGTAAGTATTCATCCTTTCTGATGGCTGAGTAATATTCCATTATATATATGATCCACATCTTCTTTATCCATTCATCTATCCATGCTCATCTGCACTCCTTCCACAGTTTGTCTATTATGGATATTGCTGCTATGAACACTGGGGTGCATGTGTCCCTTCTTCACTACCTCTGCCTCTTTGGGGTAAATACCCAGTAGTGCAATTCCTGGGACATAGGGTAGCTATATTTATAACTTCTTGAGGAAACTCTGTACCATTTTCAATAGTGGTTGTACCGGACTGCATTCGTATAGGGGTGTAAGAGGGTTCCCATTTCTCCACATCCTCTCCAACATGTATAGTTTCATGTCTTCTTATTTTTAGATATTCGGCCTCGTGTTATATGGCATTTATAGGGGTTTAGATTTGCATTTCCCTAAAGCCAAGTGATATGAAGCATTTCTGCATGTATCTTTTGGTCACCAGTACGTCGTCATCAGTGAAGTGACTTCCCATTTTAATCCATCTCAAGACCTAAAGCTGGGTAAGGCTCTGAAGCTGGATGATGCCATTGGTTGGAATGTGGAGAATTTCAAAAGATCTCCATGGAGAGCAAGTTTAAAGGTCAGTGTGAAGCTACTAATTGGATCCGGGGAGATCTCTGAAAGTGGGGGTTGCCTGGGATGGGCTGAGGGGGGCCCTCCGATTTTCCAATGAATCCTTTCTACAGCCCCAAATGGACAGTTTCCTGCCGTGGGGCAGGCTGATTCCTCTAGTCGTGCAGAGGTGAGCCCAATGCCTGGTGCCTTGGAGGCATGCAAACGGGGAGGGACCCTCAGCTGAGGACCCAGGGTTAGGTTAGGCCTCAAGAGACAGCAGGTCCGAACTGCCCAGTGCTCAGAGAACTCCCCGGCCGAGTGACATGACGGCACAATGGCCGGTGAGTGTGAGCCTTGGGGTTTCATCTGGAAGGGCCCACAAAGTTCAGGGTACACCTGAAGGGGCTCTCAGCGGGTGCCCCAATTCTCTTGCCCTGAATGCTCTGTTGTTCCCCAAAATGGTGGAGTTAACTGTGGGCTGCAGGCTGAGTCCTACGGTGGGGCTTGGGTGTCCCCAATCCCCCGGAGTGTGGTGCCAGGACCCTAGGGAGGGACCCCTCTGTGGCCAACCTAGGGTAAGGGTTAGGGTCCAGGAGCCCAGCAGGGACAATCTGCAAGCTGTGCGGCGAGCTCTGTGGAGGGCTGAGAGGAGGCCATGGGCGAGGGTGAGAATGGGCCTCAGGGTTGGGGAACGGGGGGGGGCTGCCAAAGGTAGGGATGGGCTCCGGGGGCCTCCCCAAGTTCTCGTGCCCTGTAGGCTCCGTAGAGCCCCAAGGGGCACGTTTTCCTGTCGGTTGGCAAGCTGAGTCCTGCGGTGGGGCACAGATATCCCAATTCCCCAGGTCTGCGGTGTAAGGCTCCTGGGGAGACCCCCAAACCTGCGGCCAGGCTAGGGCTAGCGTTAGGCCCCAGGAGCCCCTCAGGCCCAATCTGCTGGCTGTATGTCGAGCTACACAGGCTTAGGTGAGGGTGTGGGGAGGGTGAGCATGGGCCTCAGGGTTGGGGTGCGGGTGGCCGCCGATGTTCACTGGTGGCTCAGGAGGGCCCTCCTGGTTCTCCCGTCCTGAATGTTCTATGGCCTCCCAAGGTGCACGGTTTCCTGGAGGGTGGCAGACTGAGTCCTGCTGTGGGGCTCAGGTGTACTGAGTCCCCGCAACTGTGGCTCCAGGCTCCTGGGGAGGGGCCCCTCCACAGATGAACTAGGGTTATGGTTGGGGCCCAGGAACCCCGCAGGCCAGATCTGCCCACTATGTGGTGAGCTCTGCCGCGGGCTGAGGTGAGGGTGCGGGGTGGGGTGAGCATGGGCTTCAAGGTTGAGTTTAGGGATCGCCGAAGTTCGCCGGGGGCTCTGGGGGCCCTCCTGGTTCTCTCACCCTGAATGCTCCACAGCCTCCCAAGGGGCACGGTTTCCTGCGGGCTGGCAGGCTTTGTCCTGCAATGGGACTCAGGTGTCCCCAGTCCCTGGGGCTGCGGCACCGGGCCCCAGGGGAGGGGCCCTACCCAGCCGAACTAGGGTCAGGTCTAGGTCCCAGGAACCCGGCAGGCCTGATCTGCCGGCTCTGCGACGAGCTCAGTGGCAAGCTGAAGGGAAGGCGTGGGGCGGGATGAGCGTGGGCCTCAGGGTTGGGGTGTAGGGGGTCGCCGAGGATCACTGGGGGCTCAGGGGGGCCCTACCAGTTCTCATGCAGGGGATGCTCTGTGGCGCCCCAAGGGGCATGGTTTCCTGAGGGGTGGCAGGCTGAGTCCCGTGGTGGGGCTCAGGTGTACCCAATCCCCGGGGTTAGGGTACGGATTAGGGTATGGGTTAAGGTTAGGGTATGGGTTACGGTTAGGGTATGGGTGAGGGTAGGGGTTAGGGATAGGGTAAGGAGAGGGTACTGATTAGGGTTGGGTTTAGGGGTTACAGGTTGGAGGTTATGGGTTAGGGTACAGATTAGGGTTTAGGGTATGGGTTAGGGTTTAGGGTTTCGGTTTAGGGTTAGGGTTAGGGTTGGAGTACGGGTTAGGTTTAGGGTACGGGTTAGGGTTAGGGTACGGGTTAGGGTGCGCATTAGGGTACAGTTTAGGGTACAGGTTAGGGTACGGTTTAGGGTAAGTGTTGGCGTACCGATTTGTGTATGGTTTAGGGTACGGATTAGGGTTAGGGTACAGTTTAGGGTTATGGTACAGGTTAGGTTACGGTGTAGGTTTAGGGTTAGGGTACGGGTTAGGGAACGTGTTAGGGATAGGTATAGGGTACGGGTTAGGGTTAGGGTATGGGTTAGTGTCTGAGTTAGGGATAAGGGACGGGTTAGGGTATGGGTTATGGTACGGGTTAGGGTATGGGTTAAGGTTAAGGTAAAGGTACTGGTTAGGGTTAGGGTACGGGTTACGGTTTAGGGTTTAGGGTTACAGTTAGGGTATGGGTTAGGGTTAGGTTTCGGGTAGGGTTAGGGTACGGGTTATGGTACGAGTTAGGGTATGGGTTAAGGTCAGGATTTAGGGTTAAGGTTAGGGTTCGGGTTAGGGTACTTGTTAGGGTTACGGTTAGGTTTAGGGTATGGTTTAAGTTACAGGTTAGGGTACAGTTTACGGTTAAGGTTAGGGTACGGGTTAAGGGTACGGGTTAGAGTACGTGTTAGGGTTATGGTTAGGGTTAGGGTACAGGTTAGGGTTAGGGTTAGGGTACGGGTTAGAGTTAGGGTTAGAGTATGGGTTAGGGTCCGGGTTAGTGTTAGGTTTAGGGTTAGGTTAGGGTTAGGGTAAGGATTAGGGGTTAGGGTTAGGTTTAGGTTAGGGGTTAAGGTTTAGGGTTTAAGGTTAGGCGTTAGGGTTTAGGGTTAGGGTTAGACCCCAGTAGGCCAGCAGGACTGATGCGCCGGCTGTGCGGCGAGCGGAGGAGTGGGCCGAGGTGAGGGTGCTGGCGAGTGGGAGTATGGTATCCAGTGTTTTGGCGCCGGGGGCCTTTTAACGTCGCTAGAGGCTCGGAGGGCCCTGCCCTTTCTCCCGCCCTGAATGACCAGTGGAGCCCCTAGCAGCCCGGGTGGTGGCGGGGTGGCAGTGTGAGTCTGGCACTGCGGTTTGGGGGTCCCCAATGCCGTGTGTTGTAGCGCAAGGCCCTTTGGGAGTGGCCCCTCTGGGCCGTCCTAGGGTTAGTGTTAGCAACCAGGAGTCCAGCAGGCATGATCCACCATCTGTGTGGTAGCGGAGGACTGGATCAAGGTGAAGGCGCCGGCGTGCTGGAATGTGAGCCCAAGAATTTTGGCGCGGGGGGCCTCTGAAGGTCTCTGGGGGCTAGGAGGGCCTTGCGCGTTCTCCCACCCTGAATGAACGGCGGCGCCCCTAGCAGCCCGGGTGGCGGCGGGTCGGCAAAGTGAGTCCTGGCTGGGGCTCGGGGGTCCCCAATCCCAAGCGTTGCGGCACCAGGACCCTTGGGAGGGGCCCCATGGGGTCCGACCTAGGGTTAGGGTTAGCCCCCAGGAGGCCGGCAGGCCCGATCCGCCCGCTGTGCATGGAGTGGAGGGGCGGGCCAAGGTGAGGGTGCTGGGGAGCGGGAGCTTGGGAGCCCACGTTTTTGCGTGGGGGGCCTTCGAAGGTCAGCGGGGGCTCGGAGGTCCCTGCCCGTTCTCCTGTCCTGATTGACCGGTGGTCCCCTAGTGGCTTGGGTGCCTGAAGGGCAGCAGGGTGAGTCCGGCACTTGAACACGGGGTCCCCATCCCCAGCGTTGTGACGCCAGGCCCCTTGGGAAGGGCCCCTCGGGGGCCGACCTATGGTTAGGGTTAGCCCCCAGGAGCCACGCAGGCCGGATACACCACCTGTGCATCGAGCGGAGAGTTGGGCCGAGGTGAGGGTGCTGGTGAACATGAGCCTGGGCCCAAGCGTTTTTGTTCTGGGCGCCTTTGAAGGTCGGCGGGGGTTCAGAGGGCCCTGCCAGTTCTCCCACTCTGAATGAATGGCGGCGCCCCTAGCGGCCCGTGTGGGGTGGAGCGGCAGCGTGCATCCGGCGCTGGGCCTTGGGGGTCCCCAATCCCAGGCTTTGTGGCTCCAGGCCTCTTAGGATGAGACCCTCAGGGGCCGTCCTAGGGTTAGGGTTAGCGCCCAGGAGGCCGGCAGGCCCGAGTCGCTGGCTGTGCGAGGAGCGGAGGTGCGGGCCGAGTTGAGGGTGCTGGTGAACATGAGCCTGGGCCCAAGTGTTTTGATTCGGGGAGACTTGGAACATAGGTGGGGGCTCGGAGATCCCTGCCCCTTCTCCCACCCTGAATGAACGGTGGCGCCCCTAGCGGCCCGTGTGGGGCGGAGCAGCAGCGTGCATCTGGCGCTGGGGCTTGGGGGTCCCCAATCCCCGGCGTTGTGGCGCCAGGCCCCTTGGGAGAGGCCCCTCTGGTGCAACCTAGGGTTAGGTTTAGCCCCCAGGAGGCCAGCAGGCCCTATTCGCCAGCTGTGTGGAGAGTGGAGTGGCGGACCGAGGAGAGGGCGCTGGTGAGTGGGAGGGTGGGCCTGGGTGTTTTTGCGCGGGGGGGGCCTTCGAAGGTCGCTGTGTCTCCAAGGGCCCTGCCTGTTCTCCCGACCTGAATGAACGGCAACACCCCAGGCCCCCAGGTGGCGGCTGGGCAGCAGGGTGAGTCAGGTGCTGAGGTTCGGGGTCCCCAATCCCCGGCATTGCGTCGCCAAGCCCCTTGGGAGGGGACCCTTGGGGATCATGTAGGGTTATGGTTAACCCCAGGAGGCCGGTGGACCTGATCAGCTGCTGTGCGGCACGCAGAGGTTTGGGACGAGGTGAGGGCACTGGCGAGACTGAGCATGAGCAAAGAGTTAGTGTCTGCGGGGGCTCCGAGGACCTGCCCGTTCTCCCGCTCAGAATGACCGGTGGGGCCCCTAGCGGCAGGGGTGGATGAAGGGCAGCAGGGTGAGTCCACACTTGGGCTTGGGGTCCCCATCCCCGGCGTTGCGGCACAAGGCCACTTGGGAAGGGCCCCTCGGGGGCCGACCTACAGTTAGGTTTAGCCCCCAGGAGGCCAGCAGTCCCGGTACACCACCTGGGCGTCGAGCGGAGAGTTGGGTTAAGGTGAGGGTGCTGGTGAACATGAGCCTGGGCCCAAGCGTTTTGGTTCGGGGCGCCTTCGAAGGTGGGCGGGGGTTCGGAGGGCCCTGGCAGTTCTCCCACCATGAGTGAATGGCGGCGCCCCTGGCGGCCCGTCTGAGGCGGGGCGGCAGGGTGCATCCGGTGCTGGGGCTTGTGGGTCCCCAATCCCTGGCGTTGCGATGCCAGGCCCCTTGGGAAGGGCCCCTCGGGGGCCGACCTATGCTTAGGGTTAGCCCCCAGGAGGCCAGCAGGCCTGATCGGCTGGCTGTGCGGTGTGCGGAGACGTGGTCCGAGGTGAGGGCACTGGCGAGCGGGAGCGTGGGCCCGGGCGTTTTGGCGCGGTGGGCCTTTGAAGGTCGCCGTATCTCAGAGCGCCCTGCCCATTCTCCCACCCTGAATGAACGGCAGCACCCCAAGCCCCCGGGTGGTGGCTGGGCGCCAGGGTGAGTCCTGTGCTGAGCCTTGGGGTCCCCAATCCCCACTGTTGCGGAGTCAGGCCCCTTGGGAGGGGCTCCTCCTGGGCCGACCTAGGGTTAGAGTTAGCACCCAGGAGGCTGGCAGGCCCAATCCTCTGGCTGGGCGGCGAGAGGTGCGTGGGCCCAGGTAAAGGCTCTGGCGAGCAGACGCATGGGTCCCTGTATTTTGGCGCAGGAGGCTTCAAATGTTGCTGGTTTCTCCAGGGCCCTGTCAGTTCTCCAGCCCTAAATGACTGGCGGCGCCCCTAGTGGCCCGGGTGGCAGCGTTGTGGGAGGGTGAGTCTGGCTCTGGGGCTTGGGGTCCCAGATCCCCGGTGTAGTGGCACCAGGACCCTTGGGAGGGGCCCCTGGGGGGCCGACGTAGGGTTAGGGTTACCCCAAGGAGACCGTGAGGCCTAATCCGCACGCTGTGAGGTGAGCAGAGGTGTGGGCTGAGGTGAGGGCACTGGGGAGCGGGAGCGTGGGCAGCAGCGTTTTGGCGCGGGGAGCCTTTGAAGGTCACTGGTGGCTTGGAAGGCCCTGCCCTTCTCTCACCCTCTATGACCGGCGGCGCCCCTAGCGGCCTGGGTGGGGACAGTGCGGCAGGGTGAGTCTGGCTCTGGGGCTCTGAGTCACCAATCCCCAGCGTTGCAGAGCTAGGACGCTTGGGATGTCCCCACAGGGCTGACCTAGGGTTTTGGTTAGCTGCCAGGAGCCCGGCAGGCCCTATCCACCGGCGCTGAAGCAAGCGGAGGGGCGGGCCGAGGTGAGGGCGCTGGTGAGCAGTATTCTGGGAGCCAACGTTTTTGCGCGGGGAGACTTCAAAGGTCAGCGTGGGCTCGGAGGGCCCTGCCCGATCTCCTGCCCTGATTGACTGGCGGGGCCTCTAGCGGCTCGGGTGGCTGAAGGGCAGCAGGGTGAGTCCGGCACATGGGCTCGGGGTCCCCATACCGAGCGTTGCGACGCCAGGCCCCTTGGGAAGGGCCCCTCGGGGGCCGACCTATGGTTAGGGTTAGCCTCCTGGAGCCCCGCAGGCCCGATACACCGCCTGTGCGTCGAGGGGAGAGCTGGGCCGAGGTGAGAGTGCTGGTGAACATGAGCCTGGGCCCAAGCGTTTTGGTTCCGGGCGCCTTCGAAGGTGGGCGGGGGTTCGGAGGGCCCTGCCAGTTCTCCCACCATGAGTGAATGGCGGCGCCCCTGGCGGCCCGTCTGAGGCGGGGCGGCAGGGTGCATCCGGTGCTGGGGCTTGTGGGTCCCCAATCCCCGGCGTTGCGATGCCAGGCCCCTTGGGAAGGGCCCCTCGGGGGCCGACCTATGCTTAGGGTTAGCCCCCAGGAGGCCAGCAGGCCTGATCGGCTGGCTGTGCGGTGTGCGGAGACGCGGTCCGAGGTGAGGGCGCTGGCGAGCGGAAGCGTGGACCCGGGCGTTTTGGCGCGGTGGGCCTTTGAAGGTCGCCCTGTCTCAGAGAGCCCTGCCCATTCTCCCACCCTGAATGAACGGCAGCATCCCAAGCCCCCGGGTGGTGGCTGGGCGCCAGGGTGAGTCCTGTGCTGAGCCTTGGGGTCCCCAATCCCCACTGTTGCGGCGCCAGGCCCCTTGAGAGGGGCTCCTCCTGGGCCGACCTAGGGTTAGAGTTAGCACCCAGGAGGCCGGCAGGCCCAATCCTATGCCTGGGCGGTGAGAGGTGCGCGGGCCCAGGTAAAGGCTCTGGCGAGCAGAAGCATGGGTCCCTGCATTTTGGCGCGGGAGTCTTCAAATGTTGCTGGTTTCCTTAGGGCCCTGTCAGTTCTCCCGCCCTGAATGACCGGCGGCGCCCCTCGCGGCCCGGGTGGCAGCGTTGTGGGAGGGTGAGTCTGGCTCTGGGGCTTCGGGTCCCAGATCCCAGGCGTACGGGCACCAGGACCCTTGGGAGGGGCCCCTGGGGGGCCGACCTAGGGTTAGGGTTAGCCCCAAGGAGACCGTGAGGCCCAATCCGCACGCTGTGAGGCGAGCAGAGGTGTGGGCCGAGGTGAGGGCACTGGGGAGTGGGAGCGTGGGCACCAGCGTTTTGGCGCGGGGAGCCTTTGGAGGTCACCGGTGGCTTGGAAGGCCCTGACTTTCTCTCACCCTCTATGACCAGCGGCGCCCCTAGCGGCCTGGGTGGGGACAGTGCGGCAGGGTGAGTCTGGCTCTGGGGCTCTGACTCACCAATCCCCAGCATAGCAGAGCCAGGCCCCTTGGGATGTCCCCTCAGGGCCGACCTAGGGTTTTGGTTAGCTGCCAGGAGCCCGGCAGGCCCTATCCACCGGCTCTGAAGCAAGCGGAGGGGCGGGCCGAGGTGAGGGCGCTGGCGAGCAGGATCCTGGGAGCCAACGTTTTTGCGCGGGGAGCCTTCAAAGGTCAGCGTGGGCTCGGTGGGCCCTGCCCGATCTCCTGCCCTGATTGACCGGCGGGGCCTCTAGCGGCTCGGGTGGCTGAAGGGCAGCAGGGTGAGTCCGCCACATGGGCTCGAGGTCCCCATCCCCAGCGTTGCGACGCCAGGCCCCTTGGGAAGGGCCCCTCGGGGACCGATCTATGGTTAGGGTTAGCCTCCTGGAGCCCCGCAGGCCCGATACACCACCTGTGCGTCGAGGGGAGAGCTGGGCCGAGGTGAGGGTGCTGGTGAACATGAGCCTGGGCCCGAGGGTTTTGGTTCGGTGCGCCTTCGAATGTCGGCAGGGGTTCGGAGGGCCCTCCAGTTCTCCCACCCTGAATGAATGGCGGCGCCCCTAGCGGCCCGTGTGGGGCGGGGCGGCAGCGTGCATCCGGCGCTGGGGCCTGGGGGTCCCCAATCCCCGGCGTTGTGGCTCCAGACCCCTTAGGAAGGGAGCTTCAGGGGCTGTCCTAGGGTTAGGGTTAGCGCCCAGGAGGCCGGCAGGCCCGAGTCGCCGGCTGTGCGAGGAGCGGAGGTGCGGGCCAGGTTGAGGGCGATGCCCAGCAGGAGGGTGGTCCCCAGCATTTTGGCGCCCTGGGCCTTCGAATGTTGCCATGGCTCGGAGGGCCCTGCCCTTTCTCCTGCCCTGAATAACCAGCGACGCCCCTAGCGGCTCCGTGGGCAGTGGGGCGGCAGGGTGAGTCCCGCGCTGCGGCTCGGGGATCCCCAATCCCCAGCGTTGCGGGGCCAGGCCCCTTGGGAGGGGCTCCTCGTGGGCCGACCTAGGGTTAGAGTTAGCACCCAGGAGGCCGGCAGGCCCAATCCTCTGGCTGGGCGGCGAGAGGTGGGTGGGCATAGGTAAAGGCGCTGGCGAGCGGGAGCCTGGGCCCCTGCATTTTGGCGCGGGAGGCTTCAGATGTCTCCGGTTTCTCCAGGGCCCTGTCCCTTCTCCCGCCGTGAATGACTGGCGGCGCCCCTTGTGGCGTGGGTGGCGGGGTTGCGGCAGGGTGAATCTGGCTCTGGGGCTTGGGGTCCCCGATCCCTGGTGTAGCGGCACCAGGACCCTTGGGAGGGGCCCCTGGGGGGCCGACCTAGGGTTCGGATTAGCCCCCAGGAGGCCAGCAGGCCCTATCTGCCCGCTGTGTGGCGAGTAGAAGGGCGGGCCGAGGTGAGGGCGCTGGGGAGTGGGAGCGTGGGCACCAGCGTTTTGGTGCGGGGAGCCTTTGAAGGTCACCATGGGCTCAGAAGTCCCTGCCCCTTCTCTCTCCCTGAATGACCGGCGGCGCCCCTAGCGGCCCAGGTGGCGATAGTGCGGCAGGGTGAGTCCGGCTCTGGGGCTCTGAGTCACCAATCCCCAGCGTTGCAGAGCCAGGCCCCTAGGGATGTGCCCCACGGGGCCGACCTAGGGTTTTGGTTAGCCCCCAGGAGCCTGGCAGGCCCTATCCACCGGCTCTGAATCAAGCGGAGGGGCGGGCCGAGGTGAGGGCGCTGGGAGCAGGAGCATGGGAGCCAAGGTTTTTGCACGTGGGGCCTTTGAAGGTCAGCGCGGGCTCGGAGGTCCCTGCCCATTTTCTTGTCCTGATTGACCCGTGGTCCCCTAGCGGCTTGGGTGGCTGAATGGCAGCAGGGTGAGTCCGGCACTTGGGCACGGGGTCCCCATCCCCAGCGTTGCGACGCCAGGCCCCTGGGGAAGGGCCCCTCGGGGGCCGACCTATGGTTAGGGTTAGCCCCCAGGAGCCACGCAGGCCCGATACACCACCTGTGCATCGAGAGGACAGTTGGGCCGAAGTGAGGGTGCTGGTGAACATGAGCCTGGACCCAAGCGTTTTTGTTCTGGGCGCCTTCGAAGGTCAACGGGGGTTCGGAGGGCCCTGCCAGTTCTCCCTCCCCGAATGAATGGCGGCGCCACTAGCGGCCCGTGTGGGGCGGGGCGGCAGCGTGCATCCGGCGCTGGGGCTTGGGGGTACCCAATGCCCGGCGTTGCGGTGCCAGGCCCCTTAGGAAGGGACCCTCAGGGGCCGCCCTAGGGTTCTAGTTAGCGCCCAGGAGGCCGGCAGGCCCGAGTCGCCGGCTGTGCAAGGAGCGGAGGTGCGGGCCGAGTTGAGGGTGCTGGTGAACATGAGCCTGGGCCCAAGCGTTTTGATTCGGGGTGCCTTCAAATGTAGGTGGGGGCTCAGAGGGCCCTACCCGTTCTCCAGCCCTGAATGACCGGCGGCACCCCTCGCGGCCTGGGTGGCGGCAGGGTGGCAGGGTGAGTCCGGCGCTGGGGCTCAGGGGTCCACAATCCCCGGTGTTGCGGTGCCAGGACCCTTGGGAGGGGCCCTCGGGGGTCGATCTAGGGTTACGGTTAGCCCCCAGGAAGCCGGTGGACCCGATCAGCGGCTGTGCAGCACGCGGAGGGTTGGGCCGAGGTGAGGGCGCTGGCGAGACTGAGCATGAGCCCAAGTGTTTTGGTGCGGGGCGCCTTCGAAAGTAGGTGGGGGCTCGGAAGGACCTGCCTGTTCTCCCGCTCTGAATGACCGGTGGGGCCCCTAGAGGCTCCGGGGCCTGAAGGGCAGCAGGTTGAGACCGGCACTTGGGTTGGGGTCTCCATTCCCGGCGTTGTGGCGCCAGGCCACTTGGGAAGGGCCCCTCCGTGGCCGACCTACAGTTAGGGTTAGCCCTCAGGAGGCCAGCAGGCCCGATACACTACCTGTGCATCGAGGGGAGAGTTGGGTGAGCTGAGGGTGCTGGTGAACATGAGCCTGGGCCCAAGCGTTTTGGTTCAGGGCGCCTTCGCAGGTGGGTGGGCGTTCGAAGGGCCCTGCCCGTTCTCCCACCCTGAATGAATGGCGGCGCCCCTAGCGCCCCGTGTGGGGCGGGGCGGCAGGGTGCATCCAGCGCTGGGGCTTGGGGGTTCCCAATCCTTGGCGTTGCGGTGCCAGGCCCCTTAGGAAAGGACCCTCAGGGGCCGTCCTAGGGTTAGGATTAGCGCCCAGGAGGCCGGCAGGCCCCATCCGCCAGCTGTGCGAGGAGTGGAGATGCGGGCCCAGTTGAGGCCAATGGCAAGCGGGAGCATGGTCCCCAGCGTTTTGGTGTGCTGGGCCTTCGAATGTTGCCATGGGTCGGAGGGCCGTGCCCGTTCTCCTGCCCTGAATAACCAGCGACGCCCCTAGCGGCTCCGTTGGCGGTGGGGTGGCAGGGTGAATCCCACGCTGCGGCTCGGGGATCCCCAATCTCCAGCGTTGCGGTGCCAGGCACCTTGGGAGGGGCTCCTCATGGGCCGACCTAGGGTTAGAGTTAGCCCCCGTGAGGCCGGCAGGCCCGATCCTCTGGATGGGCGGCGAGAGGTGGGCGGGCCGAGGTAAAGGCGCTGGGGAGTGGGATTGTGGGCCCCTGCAATTTGGCGTGGGATGCTTCAAATGTCGCCGGTTTCTCCAGGGCCCTGTCAGTTCTCCCGCCCTGAATGACTGGCGGCGCCCCTAGCGGCCCGGGTGGCAGCGTTGTGGGAGGGTGAGTCTGGCTCTGGGGCTTGGGGTCCCAGATCCCCGGCGTAGTGGCACCAGGACCCTTGGGAGGGGCCCCTGGGGGGCCGACCTTGGGTCAGGGTTAGCCTCAAGGAGACCGTGAGGCCCAACCGCACGCTGTGAGGCGAGCAGAGGTGTGGGCCGAGGTGAGGGCACTGGGGAGCGGGAGCGTGGGCACCAGCGTTTTGGCGCGGGGAGCCTTTGGAGGTCACCGGTGGCTTGGAAGGCCCTGCCCTTCTCTCGCCCTCTATGACCGGCGGCGCCCCTAGCGGCCTGGGTGGGGACAGTGCGGCAGGGTGAGTCTGGCTCTGGAGCTCTGAGTCACCAACCCCCAGCATTGCAGAGCCAGGCCGCTTGGGATGTCCTCACAGGGCCGACCTAGGGTTTTGGTTAGCTGCCAGGAGCCCGGCAGGCCCTATCCACCGGCTCTGAAGCAAGCGGAGGGGCGGGCCGAGGTGAGGGCGCTGGCGAGTAGGATCCTGGGAGCCAACGTTTTTGCGCGGGGAGACTTCAAAGGTCAGCGTGGGCTCGGAGGGCCCTGCCTGATCTCCTGCCCTGATTGACCGGTGGGGCCTCTAGCGGCTCGGGTGGCTGAAGGGCAGCAGGGTGAGTCCGGCACATGGGCTCGAGGTCCCCATCCCCAGCGTTGCGACGTCAGGCCCCTTGGGAAGGGCCCCTCGGGGACCGATCTATGGTTAGGGTTAGCCTCCTGGAGCCCCGCAGGCCCGATACACCACCTGTGCGTCGAGGGGAGAGCTGGGCCGAGGTGAGGGTGCTGGTGAACATGAGCCTGGGCCCGAGGGTTTTGGTTCGGTGCGCCTTCGAATGTCGGCAGGGGTTCGGAGGGCCCTCCAGTTCTCCCAACCTGAATAAATGGCGGCGCCCCTAGCGGCCCCTGTGGGGTGGGGCGGCAGCGTGCATCCGGCGCTGGGGCCTGGGGGTCCCCAATCCCCGGCGTTGCGGCTCCAGGCCCCTTAGGAAGGGAGCTTCAGGGGCTGTCCTAGGGTTAGGGTTAGCGCCCAGGAGGCCGGCAGGCCCGAGTCGCCGGCTGTGCGAGGAGCGGAGGTGCGGGCCAGGTTGAGGGCGATGCCCAGCAGGAGGGTGGTCCCCAGCATTTTGGCGCCCTGGGCCTTCGAATGTTGCCATGGCTCGGAGGGCCCTGCCCTTTCTCCTGCCCTGAATAACCAGCGACGCCCCTAGCGGCTCCGTGGGCAGTGGGGCGGCAGGGTGAGTCCCGCGCTGCGGCTCGGGGATCCCCAATCCCCAGCGCTGCGGGGCCAGGCCCCTTGGGAGGGGCTCCTCGTGGGCCGACCTAGGGTTAGAGTTAGCACCCAGGAGGCCGGCAGGCCCAATCCTCTGGCTGGGCGGCGAGAGGTGGGTGGGCATAGGTAAAGGCGCTGGCGAGCGGGAGCCTGGGCCCCTGCATTTTGGCGCGGGAGGCTTCAGATGTCTCCGGTTTCTCCAGGGCCCTGTCCCTTCTCCCGCCGTGAATGACTGGCGGCGCCCCTTGTGGCGTGGGTGGCGGGGTTGCGGCAGGGTGAGTCTGGCTCTGGGGCTTGGGGTCCCCGATCCCTGGTGTAGCGGCACCAGGACCCTTGGGAGGGGCCCCTGGGGGGCCGACCTAGGGTTCGGATTAGCCCCCAGGAGGCCAGCAGGCCCTATCTGCCCGCTGTGTGGCGAGTAGAAGGGCGGGCCGAGGTGAGGGCGCTGGGGAGTGGGAGCGTGGGCACCAGCGTTTTGGTGTGGGGAGCCTTTGAAGGTCACCATGGGCTCAGAAGTCCCTGCCCCTTCTCTCTCCCTGAATGACCGGCGGCGCCCCTAGCGGCCCAGGTGGCGATAGTGCGGCAGGGTGAGTCGGGCTCTGGGGCTCTGAGTAACTATTCCCCAGCGTTGCAGAGCCAGGCCCCTAGGGATGTGCCCCACGGGGCCGACCTAGGGTTTTGGTTAGCCCCCAGGAGCCTGGCAGGCCCTATCCACCAGCTCTGAATCAAGCGGAGGGGCGGGCCGAGGTGAGGGCGCTGGGAGCAGGAGCATGGGAGCCAAGGTTTTTGCACGTGGGGCCTTTGAAGGTCAGCGCGGGCTCGGAGGTCCCTGCCCATTTTCTTGTCCTGATTGACCCGTGGTCCCCTAGCGGCTTGGGTGGCTGAATGGCAGCAGGGTGAGTCCGGCACTTGGGCACGGGGTCCCCATCCCCAGCGTTGCGACGCCAGGCCCCTGGGGAAGGGCCCCTCGGGGGCCGACCTATGGTTAGGGTTAGCCCCCAGGAG
This sequence comes from Ursus americanus, assembly GCF_024610735.1. Lineage (NCBI taxonomy): Eukaryota > Metazoa > Chordata > Mammalia > Carnivora > Ursidae > Ursus > Ursus americanus. The sequence goes on along the minus strand of NW_028273691.1, from coordinate 492,593 downwards.
CCACGCAGGCCCGATACACCACCTGTGCATCGAGAGGACAGTTGGGCCGAAGTGAGGGTGCTGGTGAACATGAGCCTGGACCCAAGCGTTTTGGTTCTGGGCGCCTTCGAAGGTCAGCGGGGGTTCGGAGGGCCCTGCCAGTTCTCCCTCCCCGAATGAATGGCGGCGCCACTAGCGGCCCGTGTGGGGCGGGGCGGCAGCGTGCATCCGGCGCTGGGGCTTGGGGGTACCCAATGCCCGGCGTTGCGGTGCCAGGCCCCTTAGGAAGGGACCCTCAGGGGCTGCCCTAGGGTTCTAGTTAGCGCCCAGGAGGCCGGCAGGCCCGAGTCGCCGGCTGTGCAAGGAGCGGAGGTGCGGGCCGAGTTGAGGGTGCTGGTGAACATGAGCCTGGGCCCAAGCGTTTTGATTCGGGGTGCCTTCAAATGTAGGTGGGGGCTCAGAGGGCCCTACCCGTTCTCCAGCCCTGAATGACCGGCGGCACCCCTCGCGGCCTGGGTGGCGGCAGGGTGGCAGGGTGAGTCCGGCGCTGGGGCTCAGGGGTCCACAATCCCCGGTGTTGCGGTGCCAGGACCCTTGGGAGGGGCCCTCGGGGGTCGATCTAGGGTTACGGTTAGCCCCCAGGAAGCCGGTGGACCCGATCAGCGGCTGTGCAGCACGCGGAGGGTTGGGCCGAGGTGAGGGCGCTGGCGAGACTGAGCATGAGCCCAAGTGTTTTGGTGCGGGGCGCCTTCGAAAGTAGGTGGGGGCTCGGAAGGACCTGCCTGTTCTCCCGCTCTGAATGACCGGTGGGGCCCCTAGAGGCTCCGGGGCCTGAAGGGCAGCAGGTTGAGACCGGCACTTGGGTTGGGGTCTCCATTCCCGGCGTTGTGGCGCCAGGCCACTTGGGAAGGGCCCCTCCGTGGCCGACCTACAGTTAGGGTTAGCCCTCAGGAGGCCAGCAGGCCCGATACACTACCTGTGCATCGAGGGGAGAGTTGGGTGAGCTGAGGGTGCTGGTGAACATGAGCCTGGGCCCAAGCATTTTGGTTCAGGGCGCCTTCGCAGGTGGGTGGGCGTTCGAAGGGCCCTGCCCGTTCTCCCACCCTGAATGAATGGCGGCGCCCCTAGCGCCCCGTGTGGGGCGGGGCGGCAGGGTGCATCCAGCGCTGGGGCTTGGGGGTTCCCAATCCTTGGCGTTGCGGTGCCAGGCCCCTTAGGAAAGGACCCTCAGGGGCCGTCCTAGGGTTAGGATTAGCGCCCAGGAGGCCGGCAGGCCCCATCCGCCAGCTGTGCGAGGAGTGGAGATGCGGGCCCAGTTGAGGCCAATGGCAAGCGGGAGCATGGTCCCCAGCGTTTTGGTGTGCTGGGCCTTCGAATGTTGCCATGGGTCGGAGGGCCGTGCCCGTTCTCCTGCCCTGAATAACCAGCGACGCCCCTAGCGGCTCCGTTGGCGGTGGGGTGGCAGGGTGAATCCCACGCTGCGGCTCGGGGATCCCCAATCTCCAGCGTTGCGGTGCCAGGCACCTTGGGAGGGGCTCCTCATGGGCCGACCTAGGGTTAGAGTTAGCCCCCGTGAGGCCGGCAGGCCCGATCCTCTGGATGGGCGGCGAGAGGTGGGCGGGCCGAGGTAAAGGCGCTGGGGAGTGGGATTGTGGGCCCCTGCAATTTGGCGTGGGATGCTTCAAATGTCGCCGGTTTCTCCAGGGCCCTGTCAGTTCTCCCGCCCTGAATGACTGGCGGCGCCCCTAGCGGCCCGGGTGGCAACGTTGCGGCAGGGTGAGTCTGGCTCTGGGTCTTGGGGTCCCTGATCCCCAGTGTAGCGGCACCAGGACCCTTGGGAGTGGCCCCTGGGTGGCTGACCTAGGGTTAGGGTTAGCCCCCAGGAGACCGTCAGGCCCAACCGCACACTGTGCGGCGAGCTGAGGTGCGGCCCGAGGTGAAGGCGCTGGGGAGCGGGACTGTGGGCACCAGCTTGTTGGCACGGGGAGCCTTTGAAGGTCACCGGGGACTCAGAAGGCCCTGCCCTTCTCTCGCCCTCTATGACCCGCGGCGCCTCTAGCGGCCCAGGGGGGACAGTGCGGCAGGGTGAGTATGGCTCTGGGGCTCTGAGTCACCAATCCCCAGCATTGCAGAGCCAGGCCGCTTGAGATATCCCCTCAGGTCCGACCTAGGGTTTTGGTTAGCTGCCAGGAGCCCGGCAGGCCCTATCCACCGGCTCTGAAGCAAGCGGTGGGGTGGGCCTAGGTGAGGGCGCTGGCGAGCAGGATCCTGGGAGCCAACGTTTTTGCGCGGGGAGCCTTCAAAGGTCAGCGTGGGCTCGGAGGGCCCTGCCCGATCTCTTGCCCTGATTGACCGGCGGGGCCTCTAGTGGCTCGGGTGGCTGAAGGGCAGCAGGGTGAGTGCGGCACGTGAGCTCGGGGTCCCCATCCCCAGCGTTGCGACGCCAGGCCCCTTGGGAAGTGCCCCTCGGTGGCCAACCTATGTTTGGGTTAGCCTCCAGGAGGCCAGCAGGCCCGATACACCGCCTGTGCGTCGAGCGGAGAGTTGTGCCGCGGTGAGGGTGCTGGTGAACATGAGCCTGGGCCCAAGCCTTTTGGTTCGGGGCGCGTTCGAAGGTCGGCGAGGGTTCTAAGGGCCCTGCCCCTTCTCCCACCCTGAATGAATGGTGGCGCCCCTAGCGGCACGTGTGGGGCGGGGTGGCAGGGTGCATCCAGTGCTGGGGCTTGGGGATTCCCAATCCCAGGTGTTGCGGCGCCAGGCCCCTTAGGAAGCGATGCTCGGGGCTGTCCTAGGGTTAGGGTTAGCGCCCAGGAGGCCTGCAGGCCCGATCCACCGGCTGTGCGAGGAGTGGAGATGCAGGCCGAGTTGAGGGCGATGGCGAGCGGGAGCGTGGGCCCCAGCGTTTGGCCACGGGGAGCCTTTGAAGCCCACCGGGGGCTCGGAAGGCCCTGCCCCTTCTCTCGCCCTGAATGACCCGCAGTGCTCCTAGCGGCCCGTGTGGCGGCGTTGCGGTAGGGTGAGTGTGGCTCTGGGGCTTGAGGTTCCCGATCCCCGGCGAAGCGGCACCAGGATCCTTGGAAGGGCCCCTGGGTGGCCAACCTAGGGTTAGGATTAGCACCCGGGAGGCCGGCAGGCGGGATCCGCCTGCTGTGCGTGGAGCGGAGGGGCAGGCCAAGGTGAGGGCGCTGGCGAGCAAGAGCCTGGGCCCAAGCGTTTTGGCACCTGGGGCCTTCGAATGTCTCCGGGGACTCGGCGGGCCCTGCCCATTCTCCTCCCTGAATGACCGGCGGCGCCCCTAGCAGCCCAGGTGGCGGCGGGGCAGCATGTAAGTCCAGGCATAGGGCTCGGGGGTCCCCAGTCCACCGCGTTGCGGCGCCAGACCCCTTGGGAGGGGCCCCTCGGAGGCTGACCTAGGGTTAGGTTTAGCCCCTAGGATGCCAGCAGGCCCTATTCGCCAGCTGTGTGGAGACTGGAGTGGCGGACCGAGGTGAGGGCACTGGTGAGCGGGAGCGTGGGCCCGGGTGTTTTGGCGCGGGGGGCCTTTGAAGGTCGCTGTGTCTTGGAGGGCCCTGCCCGTGCTCCCGCCCTGAATGAGCGGCACCACCCCAAGCCCCCGGGTGGCGGCTGGGTGGCAGGGTGAGTCCAGTGCTGAGGCTCAGGGGTCCCCAATCCCCAGTGTTTCGGCGCCAGATCCCTTGGGAGGGGCCCCTCGGGGGTCTATCTAGGGTTACGGTTAGCCCCCAGGAGGCCGGTGGACCCTATCTGCGGCTGTGTGGCACGCGGAGGGTTAGGCCGAGGTGAGGTCGCGGCGAGACTGAGCGTGAGCCCAAGCGTTTTAGTGTGGGGGGCCTTCGAAGGTCGATGGGGGCTCGGAGGGACCTGCCCGTTCTCCCGCTCTGAGTGACCGGCGGGGCCCCTAGAGGCTCCGGTGCCTGAAGGGCAGCAGGGTGAGTCCGGCACTTGGGTTGGGGTCCGTATTCCCGGCGTTGTGGCGCCAGGCCACTTGGGAAGGGCCCCTCTGTGGCCGACCTACAGTTAGGGTTAGCCCCCAGGAGGCCAGCAGGCCCGATACACCGCCTGTGCATCCAGCGGAGAGTTGGGCCGAGGTGAGTGTGCTGGTGAACATGAGCCCGGGCCCAAGCCTTTTGGTTCGAGGCGCCTTCGAAGGTCGGCGGGGGTTCAAGGGCCCTGCCCATTCTCCCACCCTGAATGAATTGCGGCGCCCCTAGCGGCTAGTGTGGGGCGGGGCGGCAGGGTGTATCCAGCGCTGGGGCTTGGGGGTTCCCAATCCCCTGAGTTGTCGCGCCAGGCCCCTTAGGAAGCGACCCTCGGGGCCATCCTAGGGTTAGGGTTAGTGCCCAGGAGGCCTGCAGGCCCGATCCGCCTGCTGTGCGAGGAGTGGAGATGCAGCCCGAGTTGAGGGCGATGGCGAGCGGGAGCGTGGGCCCCAGCGTTTTGGCGTCCTGGGCCTTTGAATGTTGCCATGGCTCGGAGGGCCCTGCCCTTTCTCCTGCCCTGAATACCCAGCAACGCCCCTAGGGGCTCCTTTGGCGGTGGGGCGGCAGGGTGAATCCCAGGCTGCGGCTCGGGGATCCCCAATCCCCGGCGTTGTGGTGCCAGGCCCCTTGGGAGGGGCTCCTCATGTGCCGACCCAACGTTAGAGTTAGCCCCCATAAGGCCGGCAGGCCAGATCCTCTGGCTGGGCGGTGAGAGGTGGGCGGGCCGAGGTAAAGGCGCTGGGGTGCGGGATTGTGGGCCCCTGCATTTTGGGGTGGGAGGCTTCAAATGTCGCCGGTTTCTCCGGGGCCCTGTCAGTTCTCCCGCCCTGAAGGACAGGCGGCGCCCCTCGCGGCCCGGGTGGCAGCGTTGTGGGAGGGTGAGTCTGGCTTTGGGGCTTGGGGTTCCAGATCCCTGGCGTAGTGGTACCAAAACCCTTCGGAGGGGCCCCTGGGGGGCCGACCTAGGGTTAGGGTTAGCCCCCAGGAGACCATCAGGCCCAACCGCACACTGTGCGGCGAGCTGAGGTGCGGCCCGAGGTGAAGGCGCTGGGGAGCGGGAGTGTGGGCACCAGCGTTTTGGCACAGGGAGCCTTTGAAGGTCACCGGGGACTCAGAAGGCCCTGCCCTTCTCTAGCCCTCTATGACCCGCGGTGCCCCTAGCGGCCCAGGTGGGGACAGTGCGGCAGGGTGAGTCTGGCTCTGGGGCTCTGAGTCACCAATCCCCAGCATTGCAGAGCCAGGCCCCTTGGGATGTCCCCTCAGGCCCGACCTAGGGTTTTGGTTAGCTGCCAGGAGCCCGGCAGGCCCTATCCACCGGCTCTGAAGCAAGCGGTGGGGTGGGCCTAGGTGAGGGCGCGGGCGAGCAGGATCCTGGGAGCCAACGAACGTTTTTGCGCGGGGAGCCTTCAAAGGTCAGCGTGGGCTTGGAGGTCCCTGCCCGATCTCTTGCCCTGATTGACCGGCGGGGCCTGTAGTGGCTCGGGTGGCTGAAGGGCAGCAGGGTGAGTGCGGCACGTGAGCTCGGGATCCCCATCCACAGCGTTGCGACGCCAGGCCCCTTGTGAAGGGCCCCTCGGTGGCCGACCTATTGTTAGGGTTAGCCTCCAGGAGGCCAGCAGGCCCGATACACCGCCTGTGCGTCGAGTGGAGAGTTGGGCCGCGGTGTGGGTGCTGGTGAACATGAGCCCGGGCCCAAGCCTTTTGGTTCGGGGCGCCTTCGAAGGTCGGCGGGGGTTCGAAGGACCCTGCCCGTTCTCCCACCCTGAATGAATGGCGGCGCCCCTAGTGGCACGTGTGGGGCGGGGCGGCAGGGTGCATCCAGCGCTGGGGCTTGGGGGTTCCCAATCCCCGGCGTTGTGGTGCCAGGCCCCTTAGAAAGCGACGCTCGGGGCCGTCCTAGGGTTAGGGTTAGCGCCCAGGAGGCCTGCAGGCCCGATCCGCCGGCTGTGCCAGGAGTGGAGATGCAGGCCGAGTTGAGGGCGATGGCGAGCGGGAGCGTGGGCCCCAGCGTTTTGGCGCCCTGGGCGTTTGACTGATGCCATGGCTCGGAGGGCCCTGCCCGTTCTCCTTCCCTGAAGAACCAGCGGCGCCCTTAGCAGCTCCCTTGGCGGTGGAGCGGCAGGGTGAGTCCATGCTGCAGCTCGGGGATCCCCAATCCCCAGCGTTGCGGGGCCAGGCCTCTTGGGAGGGGCTCCTCGTGGGCGGACCTAGGTTTAGAGTTAGCACCCAGGAGGCCAGCAGGCCCAATCCTCTGGCTGGGCGGCGAGAGGTGGGCGGCCCGAGGTAAAGGCGCTGGCGATCGGGAGCTTGGGCCCCTGCATTTTGGCGCAGGAGGCTTCAAATATCGCCAGTTTCTCCAGGTCCCTGTCCCTTCTCCCGCCCTGAATGAGCGGCGGTGCCCCAAGCCGCCCGGGTGGTGATGGTGCTGCAGGGTGAGTCTGGCTCTGTGGCTCTGAGTCACCAATCCCCAGCGTTGCAGAGCCAGGCCCCTTGGGTTGTGCCCCACGGGTCCTACCTAGGATTTCAGTTAGCCCCCAGGAGCCTGGCAGGCACTATCCACTGGCTCTGCAGCAAGCGGAGGGGCTGGCCTGGCTGAGGGCGCTGGGGAGCAGGAGGAATGGAGCCAATTTTTTTGCGCGGGGGGTCTTTGAAGGTCAGCGGGGATTCCGGGGGCCCTGCCCATTCTCCCACCCTGATTGACCAGTGGTCTCTAGCGGCTCGGGTGGCTGAAGGGCAGCAGGGTGAGACCGGCACTAGGGCTCGGGGTCCCCATCCGCAGCGTTGTGACACCAGGCCCCTGGGAAGTGCCCCTCGGGGGCCGAACTATGGTTAGGGTTAGCCCCCAGGAGGCTGGCAAGCCCGATACACCACCTGGGCATCGAGAAGAGAGTTGGGCTGAGGTGAGGGTGCTGGTGAATATGAGCCTGGGCCCAAGTGTTTTGATTTGGGGCGCCTTTGAAAATTGGCGGGGATTCGGAGGGCCCTGTCCATCCTTCCAAGGTGAATGAACAGCGGCGCCCCTAGCGGCCCAGGTGGGGAGGGGCGGCAGGGTGCATCGGGCGCTGGGGCTTGGGGGTCCCCAATCCCTGGCGTTGCGGCACCAGGCCCCTTGGGAGGGGCCCTTCGGGGGCCAACCTAGAGTTAGGTTTAGCCCCTAGGAGGCAAACAGGCCCTATTCGCCAGCTGTGTGGAGAGCAGAGTGGCAGACCTAGGTGAGGGCGCTGGTGAGTGGGAGGGTGGGCCTGGGCGTTTTGGCCTGGGGGGCCTTTGAAGGTCCCCATGTCTCGGAGGGCCCTGCCCGTTCTCCTGCCCTGAATGAACGGCAGTACCCCAAGCCCCCGATTGTCGGCTGGGCGGCAGGTGAGTCAGGTGCTGAGGCTTGGGGTCCCCAATCCCCGGCATTGTGGCGTCAGGCCCCTTGGGAGGGGCCCCTCGGGTCCGACCTAGGGTTAGGGTTAGCCCCCAGGTGGCTGGCAGGCCCGATCCGCCTGCTGTGCGGGGAGCGGAGGGGCGGGCCGAGGTGAGGGCGCTGGGGAGTGGAAGCATGGGCACCAGTGTTTTGGCTCCAGGAGCCTTTGAAGGTCACCGGGAACTCGGAAGGACCTGCCACTTCTCTCACTCTGAATGACCGGCGGCGCCCCTAGCTGCCCAGGTGGCGACAGTGTGGAAGGGTGAGTCCGGCTCTGGGGCTCTGAGTCACCAATCCCAAGCATTGCAGAGCCAGAACCCTTGGGATGTGCCCCACAGGGCTGACCTAGGTTTTCAGTTAGCCCCCAGGAGCCCGGCAGGCACTATCCACTGGCTCTGCAGCAAACGGAGGGGCGGGCCGAGGTGAGGGCGCTGGGGAGCGGGAGCGTGGGCACCAGCATTTTGGCGAGGTGAGCCTTTGAAGGTCACCGGGGACTCCGAAGGCCCTTCCCTTCTCTCGCCCTGAATGACCGGCGGTGCCCCTAGAGGCCTGGGTGGCGACAGTGCGGCAGGGTGAGTCTGGCTCTGGGGTCTGAGTCACCAATCCCCAGCGTTGCAGAGCCAGGCCCCTTGGGATGTGCCCCACGGGGCCGACCTAGGGTTTTCATTAGAACCAAGAGCCCGGCAGGCCCTATCCAATGGGTCTGAATCAAGGGGAGAGTTGGGCCAAGGTGAGGATGCTGGTGATCATGAGCCTGGGCCCAAGCGTTTTGGTTCAGAACACCTTCAAAGGTCGGCGGGGGTTCAAAGGGCTCTGCCCGTTCTCCCACCCTGCACGAACGGCGGCGCCCCTAGCAGCCCGGGTCGTGAGGGGTGGCAGGGTGAGTCAGGCCCTGCGGCTCAGGTATCTCCAATCCCCAGCGATGCGGCGCCAGGCCCCTAGGGAGGGGCCCCTTGGATGACAACTTAGGTTTAGGTTTACCCCCTAGGATCTCGGCAGGTCCTATTCGCCAGCTGTGTGGAGAGTGGAGTGGCGGACCCAGGTGAGGGCACTGGTGTTTGGGAGCGTGGGCTCGGGCATTTTGAGCGGGGGGGATTCGAAGTTCACCGTGTCTCGGAGGGCCCTGCCCGTTCTCCCGCCCTGATTGAATGGCAGCACCCCAAGCCCCTGGGTGGCGGCTGGGTGGCAGGGTGAGTCGGGTGCTGAGGCTCAGGGTCCCCAATCCCCGGCGTTGCAACGCCAGGCCCCTTGGGATGGGCCCCTCGGGGGTCGATCTAGGGTTACAGTTAGCCCCCCGGAGACCGGTGGACCCGATCAGCGTCTGTGCGGCACACGGCAGGGTGGGCCGAGGTGAGGGCGCTGGCGAGCCTGAGCATGAGCCCAAGCGTTTTAGCGTGGGGGGCCTTCGAAGGTCGGTGGTGGCTTGGAGGGACCTGCCCATTCACCCGCTCTGAATGACCAGCGGGGCCCCTAGTGGCTCAGGTGGCTGAAGGGCAGCAGGGTGAGTCCAGCACTTGGGCTCAGTTGCCCCATCCCCGGCGTTGGGGCGCCAGGCCACTTGAGAAGGGCCCCTCGGGGGCCGACCTACAGTTACGGTTAGCACCCAGGAGGCTGGCAGGCCCTATACACCGCCTGTGCGTGGAGCGGAGAGTTGGGCCGAGGTGAGGACGCTGGTGAACATGAGCCTGGGCACAAGCATTTTGGTTCTGGGCGCCATCGAAGGTGGGCGGGGGTTCGGAGGCCCCTGCCAGTTCTCCCACCCAGAATGAATGGTGGCGCCCCTAGTGGGCCCTGTGGGGCAGGGTGGCAGGGTGCACTCGGCCCTGGGGCTTGGGGGTCGCCAATCCCCGGCATTGCGCTGCAAGACTCCTTAGGAAGGGACCCTCAGGGGCCGTCCTAGTGTTAGGGTTAGTGCCCAGGAGGCTGGCAGGCCCGATCCGCCGGCTGTGCGAGGAGTGGAGGTGTGGGCTGAGTTGAGGGGGATGCAGAGCGGGAGCGTGGGCCCCAGCGTTTTGGCACCCTGGGCCTTCGAATGTTGCCATGTCTCGAAAGGCCCTGCCCATTCTCCTGCCCTGAATAACCAGCGGCGCCCCTAGGGGCTCCATTGGCAGTGGGGCTGCAGGGTGAGTCCTGAGCTGCGGCTCAGGGATCCCCAATCCCCAGCATTGTAGGGCCAGGCCTCTTGGGAGGGGCTTCTCATGGGCCGACCTAGGGTCAGAGTTAGCACCCAGGAGGCCAGCAGGCCCAATCCTCTGGCTGGGTGGCAAGAGGTGGGCGGGCCGAGGTAAAGGCGCTGGTGAGTGGGAGCATGGGCCCCTGCATTTTGGCGCGTGAGGCTTCAAATGTCGCCGGTTTCTCCAGGGCCCTGTCTGTTCTCCCGCCCTGAATGAGCGGCCACGCCCCTAGCGGCCCGGGTGGTGGCGTTGCGGCAGCGTGAGTCTGGTTCTGGGGCTTGGGGTCCCAGATCCCTGGCGTATAGGCACCAGAATCCTTGGGAGGGACCCTGGAGGGCCGACCTATGGTTAGGGTTAGCCCACACAAGGCCGGCAGGCCGGATCCGCCCTCTGTGCAGGGAGCAGAGGGGCGGGCCAAGGTGAGGGCGCTGGGGAGCGGGAGCGTGGGCACCAGGGTTTTGGCGCGGAGAGCCTTCGAAGGTCGCCAGTGGCTCGGAGGACCCTGTCCATTCTTGCGCCCTGAATGACCAGCGGCGCCCCTAGTGGCCCGAGTGGCAGCAGGGAGGCAGGGTGAGTCTGGCGATGGGGCCTATGGTCCTAGTCCCAGGCTTGGTGGCGCCAGGCCCCTTGGGAGGGGCCCCTCTGGTTCCTGCCTAGCTTTAGGGTTACCCCCAGGAGTCCGGCGGCCTGATCCGCTGGCTGTGCATTGAGCGGAGGGGCAGGCCGACGTGAATGCGTTGGCGAGCGGGAGTGTGGGCCCAAGCGTTTTGGCGCGGGGAGCCTTCGAAGGTCACCGGGGGCTCAGAGGGCCCTGCCTATTCTCTCGCCCTGTGAGGACGTTGCCCCTACCGGGCCGGGTCATGGCGGGGTGGCAGGGTGAGTCTGGAGCTAGGGCTCGTGGGTCCCCAATCCCCAGCGTGGTGTCGCCAGGCACTTGGGAGTGGTACCTTGGGGGCCTACCTAGGGTTAGGGTTAGCCCAAAGGAGGCCGGCAGGCCCATTCTGCCAGCTGTGCGGCGAGAGGAGTGGTGGGCAGAGGTGAGGGTGCTGGCGAGCGGGAGCGTGGGCCCAAGTGTTTTGGCGTGGGGGGCCTTCGAAAGTCGCCGCGGGCTCAGAGATCCATGCCCCTTCTCCCGCCCTAAATGAGTGGCGGTGCCCCTAGCAGCCCGGGGTGGCGGTGGGGCGGCTGGGTGAGTCTGGTGCTCATGCTCGTGGGTCCCCAATCCCCGGCGTGGCGGAGCCAGGACCCTTGGAAAGGGCCCCTCGGGGGCCGACCTAGGTTTAGGGTTAGCCCCCAGGAGCCCAGCAGGCCCTATCCGCCAGCTGTGTGTTCGAGCGGAGGGGTGGGCTGAGGTGAGGGCAATGGTGAGCGGGAGCGTGGGCCCAAGCCTTTTGGCACAGGGGGCCTTCAAAGGTCACGGGGGGCTCAGAGGGCCCTACCCCTTCTCCTGCCCCGAAGGACCGGCAGCGCCCCTAGCAACCCGGGGTGGCGGCGGGGTGGCAGTGAAAGTCCAGCACTGGGGCTGGATTGTCCCCAATCCCCGGCGTGATGGCGCCAGTCCCCTTGGGAGGGGCTCCTCAGGGGCTGAACTAGGGTTAGGGTTAGCCCCCAGGAGGCTGGCAGGCCCGATCTGACAGCTGTGTGGCGAGCGGAGGGTGGGTCCCAGGTGAGGGCAATGGTGAGCGGGAGCGTGGGCCCTAGCATTTTGGCGTGGGTTGCCTTCGAAGGTCGCAGGGGGCACGGAGGGCCCTGCAAGTTCTCCCACTCTGAACGAGGATGGCGACCCTAGCGGGCCGGGTCTCGGCAGGGCAGCAGGGTGAGTCCGGCGTTGGTGTTCGGGGGTCCCCAATCCCCAGCGTGTTGGTGCCAGACCCCTTCGGAGGGGCCCCTTGACAGCCAACCTAGGGTTAGGGTTAGACCCCAGGAGGCCGCCAGGCCCGATCTGCTGGTTGTGCGGCTTGCGGAGGGGCTGGCCGAGGTGAGGGCACTGGTGAGCAGAAGCGTGGGCCGAAGCATTTTGGCACGGGGGGCCTTCAAATGTCACCGGTGGCTCGGATGGCCCTGCCCATTCTCCCGCCCTGAATGACCGGCGGTGCCCATAGTGACGCGGGTGGCAGCGGGGGGCATGGTGAGTCTGGCGCTGGGGCTCAGGAGTCCCCTTTCCCCGTCGTTGCGGCACCAGGCCCCTTGGGAGGGGCCACTAGGGGGCCGACATAGGTTTAGGGTTAGCCCCCAGAAGGCCCACAGGCCCGATCCGCCAGCTGTGCGGCAAGCGGAGGGGAGGGCCGAGGTAAGGGCGCTGGCCAGCGGGAGCGTGGGGCCAAGCGTTTTGGTGCGGGGGGCCTTCGAAGGTCGCAGGTCGCTAGGAGGGCCCTGCCTGTTCTCCCTCCCTGAATGAACGGTGGCGCCCCTAGCGGCCCAGGTGGCGGTAGGGCGGGAGGGTGAGTCCGGCGCTTGGGCTCGGGATTCCCCAATCCCTGGTGTTGCGGCAATAGGAACCTGGATGGGCCCCTCGGGGGCCCACCAATGGTTAGGGTAACACCCAGGAGGGCTGCAGTCCAGATCCACTGGCTCTACAGCGAGTGGAGGGGCGGACCGAGGTGAGGGCGCAGGCGAGCGGGAGCATGGGCCCAAGCATTTTGGCACTGGGGGCCTTCGAATGTCACCAGGGGCTCGGAGGAATCTGCCCGTTCTCCCTCCCTGAATGACCAACGGTGCTCCTAGCGGCCCGGGTGGCGGGGGGGGCAACATGGTGAGTCCGGCGCTGGGGCTCGGGGGTCCCCAATCCCAGGCATTGCGGTGCCAGGCCCCTTCGGAGGGGCACCTAAGGGGACAACCTAGGGTTCTGTGTAGCCACCAGGAGGAGTGCAGGCCTCATCCGCCGGCTCTGTGGCGAGCGGAGGGGTGGGCCGAGGTGAGGGCGCTGAGGAGCAGGAGCGTGGGCTCGAGCGTTTTGGATGGGGGGGCCTTCGAAGTTCGCCACGGGTTCAGAGGGCCCTGCCCGTTCTCCCGCCCTGAATGACCAGCGGCACCCCTAGCGGCCCGGGTGGTGATGGGGCGGCAGGGAGACTCCGGCGCTGGGGATCGGGGCTCCCTAATACCCGGCATTGCAGCCTCAGGCCCCTTGGGACGGGCCCCTCGGTGGCAGACCTAGGGTTAGGGTTAGCCCCCAGGAGGCTGCCAGGCTCGTTCCGCCCATGTGCGGTGAATGGAGGTGTGGGTTGAGGTGAGGTAGCTGGCGAGTGGGGGCATGGGCCAGAGCATTTACGCTTTGGCTTGGGGTGCCTTCGAAGGTCGCAGGAGGCTTGGAGGGTCCTGCCCGTTCTGTCGCCCTGAAGGACTGGTGACGCCCCTAGTGCCCCATGTGGCGGCAGGGTGGCACGGTGCATCCGGCGGTGGGACTTGGGGGTCCCCAATCCCTGGCATGCAGCGCCAGGCCACTTGGGAGGGGCCCTTCGGGGGCAACTTGGCATAGGGTTAGCCCCCAGGAAGCCCGCAGGCCCGATCCGCCAGCTCTGCCGCGAGAGGACGGGTGGGCCGAGGTTAGGGCGCTGGGGAGCAGGAGCGAAGGAGCCAGAGTTTTTGCACAGGGGCCTTTGAAGGTCACAGGGGGATCGGAGGGCCTTGCCCGTTCTCCCTTCTTGAATGACTGGCAACACCCGTAGCGCCCTGGGTGCTTGCGGGGTGGCAGAGTGAGTCCAGCACTGGGGCTCGGGGGTCCCAAATCCCCGGCATTGTGGTGCCAGGCTCCTTGGGAGGGGTCCCTCGGGGGCCGACCTCGGGTTAGGGTTCTTCCACAGGAGGCCGGCAAGCCCGGCGCTAAGAGGCTCTGGCAATGTAACAAAAATGCCATACACTTATCTGAAAGAAATAACAGTGTACAGGAACCCTCTTAGCCCTAACATCATCCTTTGTGAATATGGAAGCCAACCCCAAAGTGCTCGTGGAAGTCTGACGAAAGGGCTAAGCACTTTTCTCTGAGTTACCACACTGTACAGGGAAAGACCAATGTACATCATCTTTCACGAGTAGGAAGCATTAATGAAAACGTTCTGGAATTTCGAGGACTCTGACCCATCCTTATTGGTAATAAACCATCGTGTACAGGAAAACACCTTCAACTCTCATCAGCCTCCTCAATCCTGATTCCGATTCAACTTTGGGTGTGTAGGACTAGGGAAATGTCCACATCTTATTGCTAAGAAAAACGATGTCAGGGTAATGCCCTTCAAGTCACCTCAGCCTTCCTGAAGACGGAAGCAGGAATCAAGGTGGTTATGTTACCATGAGGTAAGGAAGATGAGCATATAAGTGAGAAACAACAGTGGGCAGGACCTCTCTTCCAACGAACAGTATCTTTGCTTAATGTTGAATCCCTATGGTAAGTGGTTGTGGGCATTTGTGAGGTCAAAATCTTAAGTGTTTTGTAAAACCTCTTGGTCATTCACAGATGAGACTAAGGTAGTTGGGGATTCCTAGGCAGTGATTTGTCCACTGTCAAAAATATGAAAAAAGAGACAGATGAGGTCTCCTCAGGCATTGTCCTTTATCCTCATCCTCCGTGAGGATGGCCATCTCTGGACAGCTCAGTGGCAGGGTCTCATTCACAGTGGGGGCATCTGTTCCTCACAGACATGAGGCAGGGAAATGGATTTGGTTCTCTGTGCCAGCCCAGCCACAGCTGAGTGTCACAGCACCCTCTCGTGGGCTCATAAGAATTTCACTGTCACCAGGCAGATCATTGTATTTGATAAACCACTGTGAGAGTTTGCAATGGCCTTCATCTGCAACCTCCTTGAAGCAAATGCAGGTCTCTGGTACCATGTGAAGTCATGTGAAGGCATTGTGAGAAAGTGTCCTTTTGCTTAAGGAAAACATGACTGGGGCTCCTGGCTGACTCAGCCAGTTAAGCATGTGCCTTTGGCTCAGGTTATGATCCCAGGGTTCTGGGATCGAGCCCGGGCTCCCTGCTCAGCAGGAAAGGAGGTAGGGAAATAGCTTAAAACCCACAGAGAATGTGAATAAACGGGAGTGAGATGGAACTTGGTCTGTGTTTTGCTTTAGGGATTGGAAGTTAGTTTTTTCTCAATTGTGATTGTTCTTGAAACTGAAAAGCTGTATTGGTTTTTTTTTTTACCTTTAATTTTTTTCTAATAATAATTTTTTATTTTGATATGTTAGTCACTATACAGTATTTCCTTAGTTTTTGATGTAGTGTTCCCTGATTCATTATTTGCATATAACACCCAGTGCTCCATGCAATATGTACCTTCCTTAATACCCATCACTGGCCCATCCCAATCCCCCACCCCTCTCCCCTCTGAAGCCCTCAGTTTGTTTCCCAGAGTCCATAGTCTCTCGTGGTTCATTCCCCCTTCTGTTTAGGGTCCATTGTCTAAAGGGACAGACAGTGGAAGTTCACCAAATATAAGATCGAAATTTCATTGTTCATTATAGATGCCGCCAAGTAGTTCCCAGACATTTCATTCTACTGTAGTAATTCATTATACCTGTGCAGGTGCACGTGGAAGACAATTGATGCATGTAGAGTGGTAATAAAACACGCCCCTCAGTAGTAGAATAATAGAGGATGCACATGTGTAAAATTATTCGACTACAGCTTCCATGCTTTCCCTTTGGTTCCTTATTATCTATGAAATTGGACAATTTTTGTTCTCTAGGCCTAAAACTCATTGTCAGTATTCAGAGTTTTTCAATGCTGATCTTCTCCTGTAAAAGTTACCAAAAACCTAAAATATGTATGAACTTTAAAAAATGCTATATTGAAAATTACAGCAGGGAAGTTCAATTTTGTGAATATTGTGTCAATGGATCTCTATTTTGACATCAGTGTTCATTAGAAATGATGACATTTCATGTGAGTATAAATATCAATGTGTAAAAGAAAAGGTAGGAAGAACCTTGAATGTTTAAGTAATTGGTGAAATGACAGGTGTGTGTGTGTGTGTGTGTGTGTGTGTGTGTGTGTGTGTAATTGATTTTCAGTGAATGGCTCAGCTTCTTGTAGGACCTCCGAGAGAGCCCAGGTGAACCTTTCAATGGGTTGGTATCTGTTTTCAGAACATGGGAATCTCTTAGTCCAATAGTCAATCAGGCAAGCTTTGAGGTCTTGAAGAGTTTCAGTCCTCAGCGATGGTGTTGCAGACCCTTGTGAGCAAACCCTAGGGTATGCTCAGAGCCCTCATTAGCTGGTACCACGGTGTGACGATGTCAGACAGCATTTCCCAAAGAAGTACCTCTTGAGTCTCTGTCCTTGTCAGTTCCCTACACTTCCTTACACTAGTTATGTGATCAGTGTGTTTCAGGATAATCCCCACATGTGAGTTTTGCTATTTCCTACTAGTCCTATCTGTTTCTCATCTTCTTCTTTTATGGTAGGGGTTGGGAAGCAACCTGTGTGGTGTAGGAAGGGGTGTGGTAGTTGTCTGCCTTCAGAGAACCGAATGATGCCTAGAAATTGTACTGTAGTTTGAGGTCAATTGTCCACCCTCTGAGTGTCAGGAATTCCATCACTTTACTTTGATGCTAGTCTGTTCTTCAAGCTTCCTCAGAAATAAGGACGTCATCCATCTAGGGAATACTGGTTTGTGTGTATGTTTTCATTTTAGGAAAGGCCTTGCTGTTCCTGAAAATAATACTGCAGAGCACCCTTTCCTGTTCTTATTGGCCATCAGTCAATCTTTTGTGAAATATTCGTTTATAAATAGACTTTCTATGGTTGATGAGCAGGAATTCTTTATTGACAAGTCTTTGTCAGTGTGTGTATTGCAAATCTTTACTTCCCAGAATGCGGTTCACTTTTTCATTTTCTTATGGTCATAAGATAAGGAGAAATGTCACATTTTTATGAAGTCCCACTGAATTCTTTTAAATGGTTAGTGCACCCTATGTCCTACCCAAAGATTGACAGGTTCTACGTTTTCTTTCAGAAACTGTCCAATGGGAAGCTACAATCCATCTCAAATTTATAAATTGCATTTTTAATTCTAATAGGGTATTTATAGACTGTTTTGGATTTTCTATGTACACAATCGTATTATCTGTGAATAATCACAATTATCCCCTCAATTCTTATACTTTTTGTTTTTCTTGCCTTCTAACACTGGTAAATTCTCCGATGCACCATTGAATAGAGCAGCATTGTTTGAAGATTTTAATATACCTTTCTCAATATCTGACAGAAAAAGCAGACAAAACATTGGTAAAAAATGTGACCTAATTGACATATAGGGAACATTCCATAATAAGTGCAGAATACATTATTTTCAAGTGGTCATAGACTCTTTACCCAAATAGATGATAGGTGGGGCCACGAATCAAGTCCACAAATGTTAAACCCTGAAATTAACTAGATTCTATTCTTAGACCACAGGGGAATTGAGCCACAGTCATAGAGAAAAGAAAACCAAGAAGTCCTTCAATGTTTAAAATTAAATGGAACTTTTCTACATATCCTAAATGTCAGAGAGGGAATCTCAATGGAAATTCTGAACTTTTTCTACATGAGGGCTCACACACAATGATACTTTATTTGTGAAGAGCATTATAATAATCTAGATAGGAGTTGAGCCTTAAGTCAGAGTTCTGCCTGCCCCAGCCACACCTGGCCGCATTGGCCTGTGGTCCCCCTCAGCTGTCCTTTCTGGTGGCCCTGAGCTAAGGGGGTCAACATGGCCATATGGAAATGGGAAGCTCCCCACTCATAGTGATGACGGTGCCCCCTTCCCAGCTGCCCTTTTTTGGTGGCTCTGAGCTAAGGGGGTCAACATGGCCGTATGGAAATTAGAAGCTCCCCACTCTTAGTGATGACGTTGCTATCGTATCATACTCACCAGTCCAACATGATTTCTGAGTGAACTATGACACAAGAGTGACTTCTTGTCCTTCCTTCAGGTTTGAAAATCATCTGGTGAGTCATCTATTAGGAATGTGGATTCAACATGTGTTCTTTCTTCTGGAAAAGAAATAGACCCAATAGCAATTTTGGCTTCCTGAGCACCTGATCTTGAGAGACATCATACTGGCTCTTTGTAGCATTCTGCCTCTTAAACTTCAAACTAGGTATAGATATTTTTAGGCACATTTTCAGGTGGTTAGACAGGGACTCGGATGATATGAGTCACAGAGGATTTTAGTGTCAGAAACCTAAGAGGGATCCCCAAATTGACTCCAAATCCCTTGTTGTTCCATACAGGGTACTATTTCCCTCTTATCTCTGGTCTTCTCGATCTGGAAACCTATCAAGTATCAGGATTTTCTTGTCATGTGGACAACTGGAACAAATTCAGCGGGCCTTTTCACCTCTGCCCATGGTGATCATTAAGATCATTATCTCAGTGGAGGACCTCTGGGTAAGATACTCAAAGATCCTTAGGGATAGAGACAGTATAATATTTTTCTGGTATTAAAGTTACTGAAAACAACTATCTTTTTTAGTCGATTCAGGCTCTGGTATGTTCAGAGGGTGCTGTAAAACTGGTCTGAAATAGTGTTTAAAAACACTCAGCTCAGCCTCTTTACAACAGGAGCCAATGCTTATAAACATGGCTAAAATATTGTCTTATCTATGATGACTTCACAGCCATCGTAGTGTTTATATGGTATGACTGTGACTTACATTAGTCAACATTTGCAGAGAAAGAACTTAGGGCATCCAGGGGGCACTTCATGTTGAAATTAGTTTGTGACAACGAGCTACTGTGTTTTATTCTGCAGTCCAAGGGAATGGTGCCAGACATCTCTAAGGTGTCTAGCAGTTCTACAATTCTGATTTTAAGTGGTCTGTGTGCTTCAGCGATTTGGGCAGGAGAAGGGCAGGAGTCCAGAGACTGTGAACATTTCTGTTACCTGTGCTGACCATGGAGCAGGCAGGCTTTTGTGGGTATCATTTTGATTTCTTGGTACTCTTGTGAAAGGTGTTTTTGTCTCAAATTCCTCCATTTAGGAGTAATTACAATGATAAAAGGAATTTTTATCTTATATCATCTTTGGGCCCTGATCCTGGGCTCCCAGGGAAGCTATCCTTCAACATTTTACCAGCTCAAAATGGCTGGGCAAAAACCTCAAAGCATGGGCCCTATTTCTACCCCAAGCACATGTTGTACATCTGCTTCGAGGAGAAAACAATAACCAAAAAATGCCAACATAAATATAAGAAAAAATAAAGAACCTCTTTGGCTCCCATAAGATTAAGGTCATACTGACATGTACATGCTGAAAACATAAGAAAGAATCTGTCACTTTCTGGATCTAAGAAGATCCTCATTGTGGTGTGTAACTCTGTATGTAAAACAAAACAGAAAAAAATATATAAGCCTGCCCCAAATGTTCCTTCCCCGGAGCACTCCCTTCTTGGTGAAGATTGTGTCTCCCAGACAGTTGTCCTGACTTGGGTTTGAATAAAGGTCTCTTCCTTTCTCTCTAAAATGTTTTTAAAAGTTCATTCACGCAGTGTCGACAATAACAGTGTTTTCTATTTAAGTGAGAAATAAATGTTTCACTCTAGTTGCATTGGGAATAGACGAATTGAGGGTTTCTTTAGAAGAGTAAGTCTGCCTTCCAGAAAAGGCAAGCTCATTGGTCTATTGAGAATGAAGATAATTACTGCTAAACAACAAGTATGTGTTGCCCCTTCGCCCAGAAACCAAAGCAGGTGTGCAGGCTTTAGGTCAGAGGTGCCTTCTTCTCCCAGCTGACAGCACTTCTTGCTCTGGCTCCAAGACACCCGAGGTTTTGAAGGTCAGCATCAGAGTCAGCGAGGCAGCTTGTCACAGGACGCCAGTGTTTAGAGAAAGCACAGGTATGTTTAGCAAAATGTCCTAACTATGTCAGGGCTGGAGGTAAAACCTCTCATTATCCCAAAACCTCCTGGGCTTTTCTCTTTTCTCTAGTGGAGCCACAAAGTAAAATTGAAGTAGCTGTCAGCATTCTGGGTTTGGTGCAAGAATTACTTAGTTTCCGTGCTGGTAGAACTTTGCAGGGAATCACAATTTCTCTGTCCATTTATTGCTTACAAATGTATTTTGACCATCTGTTTCCTAAGAACCCTCTTTTATTAGAAAGGGGAGGTGAGATTCACTCTGTGCCTGTTTGTAACATCTAATTTCTTCCTTCATCTAACAGTGTTTATTCAGTTGGGCCTAAGATATGGTTGAGTGGCCAGCATCTAGGGTTAGGTGGCTTTTTTTCATCTGATACAGACTTGGATGATGTCATTTGACAAAGGTGATGTTTCATCATTGATTAGTTTATTCATCAGAAGAGTTAAAATTAGGGTGGTGGGAAAATTGAAAATTATCCAAGGCGGCCTATTCCTGTTTAAAAGTTGAGCTTGACTTTCTAGTTTTACTAAATGTATTATCTCAATATTTTGAGGTGCCATATTCTCTCTGTAGTTTCTTTGGCGGTGGAGTCAGAAGGAGAGTCTGGGAATTCTTTTGAATAGTGGCATGCTGGTGGCTTCAAGGGGCTTGGCGTCAGGAGCCTTGGGGTGAAGTCTGCAACTGCTTGCCTGACCCTGGGTGCATCTCCCAGAGGTTTTGTTTCCTCTTATGAAATTGCCGGCAGATAATGTTCTGCTTAAAGGGGAACCCTCCCATCCTGTTGGTGGGAATGCAAAGTTGTGCAGCCAGTCTGGGAAACAGTGTGGGGGTTCCTCAAAAAGTTAAACATTGAACAACCACATGATCCAGCAATTGCTCTCCTAGGTATTTACCCAAAGGATACAGAAATGCAGATTCAAAGGGGGAACATGCACTATGATGTTTATAGCACCAATGTCCACAGTAGCCAAACTATGGAGAGAAACCCAAAGTCCATGCACTGATGATTGGATAAAGCAGATGTGGGATACATATATATATATGTATATATATATATATATATATAATGGATTATGACCCAGCTTCAAAAAGAATGAAATCTTACCATTTGCAAGGATGTGGATGGATCTAGAGTATATTAAGCTAAGCAAAATCAGTGAGGAAAGACAAATATCCTATCTCTCACACTTGTGGAATTTCAGACAGAAAATAGATGAACAGAGTTGAGGGGTGATGAGAGAGGCAAACAAGGAAATAGACTCAACCTTGGAGAAGAAACTGAGTGTTGCTGCAGGACAGGGACATGGGAGGAAGAGTTAAATGGGTGAGGGGTATTAAGGAGGGCACTTGTGATGAGCACTGGGTACTGTATGCAGATGAGGAATCACTAAATCCTACCCCTGAAGCGAATATTCCATGGCATGTGAACTAACTGGAATATAAGTAAGAGAAGAAAGCAAAAAAGTGTTCTGCTTCATGAAGAGTGAGGTAAAATTGTAGTGATTTGGGCTGTACTATTCTATAGAGGATAGATGGAAAACACCCTGTTGTAGGATACACTAGTTTCTTATCACATAAGGAGTCCTCAGAAAGCTGCAATGAAAGATTCAGATCTCAGAGCATGTTCATGTTCCACTGGTATGTTACAGTTTGCACAGGTAGGAAAGAAGGTGGAGAGAAAGGCAACAGAAGGGGAAAGTAGGTGTGAACCTTTCATTAGTTAGCATTATAGCTTTCTCATGAAAGCCTTGCGCCAGTGTTATTTTGGAAGAAGAGGAGGAATCCGGGAGCTTTGCAGGAGACAGGGGAGTTCCAGGTCTGGGTAAAGCTGACAGGGGTCTCAGAGGAGAGCTGAATGCATTCTGCAGCAGGGTGTGGGCAGGGTGGGCTCCAGGGGTGGATGTTGGTCTCCTGGATGAGAGTTGTGGCAGGTGAGGGCTGTGTGCAAGTTCCTGGTTGAGGACAAGTGAGGCACAGGCGGAGAGCTGGCAGAGAACCTTCTTCTGGGCCACCAGCCTCACCCAACACACAGCCTCATCTTCTGTCCCTGTCACTCCAATTCACACTTCTCGAAAGGTGAGTGAGAACACATGAAGAGCATTCTGAAGAGAAGGGAAAGCATGTGCAAAGTCTCTGGGGCAGGAGAATTCCTGTTATGTCCAGGAGCAACAAGAAGACCCTGTGGCCACAGGAGACAGCTTAGGACATGAGCTCAGAGAGGTGAAAGAGTGTGACAGAAAGCTATTCCAGGGCTATAACCCCTTGAGATGCTGTTTCACTGGGCCATCCTGGCTACAGTGTTGAGAACAGATGACAGAGGGTTGAAGATGGCAAGGCAGGTCAATGACGAAGCTTTTCCAGGAACTCAGGCACTTGGGACCAGACAGGTGGCCTTGGATGGAGTGGTTAGAACTATTCTGGGTCCATTTTGAAGATGGAGCTCACAGGATTTGCTGATGGGATAACTATTAGGAGCAGGAGAACAGAGGAATTGGGGTAACTCTCAGGTGTTGTGGGTTGTCCTGATCGAGAGGAAGGAGAGGGTTTCTCAGGGGGTAGGAGGTAGTCCGTGTTCTGCATGCTGAGGAAGGTGCCTTTCCCGGTGGATCTGCTGAGGTTTGTGTCTGGGAGAACCTTTCACATCTCCTCCCTCAGCAATGCTCAAGTACAAGTATACCCCACTTTTTAAACGTTCACAGTAAGACACTGGGCTTTCTTGAAAGAACTATGTTATTACCCAGCTTCAGTAAGAGGAAGAGACCTGAAGAGGATTTCCCTCTTATGAAAAAAGGTGAACAGTGAGAATCGTGTTCAGCATCTGTTTTGGGGAGAAGCACAACAGAGGCGGCGTGCACCCCAACCAGCTCCTTCCTCTGGGAACCGCTCTCCGCATCCAGCCACCAGCACTTTGAATTGTGTCTGTAAGCTTCTGCTGTGCTTCATCATCATTTATGCTGGGCCTCTGTTAGAAACTTGTGTGCTGAGGCCTATGAAAAGCCAAAGAGAAGGAATTTTGGAGTCTGAGCACACTGTCTAATTGTTCGTTTAAATTAATGGTCATTCCTTCTTGACACCATTTCTGCTGTGCAAGGTTTCTCAGAAGCCCTGTACTTTCAAAGAGCAGGGAAACCTATACCCCATGCTGCGGGATTAGTTTTAGTCTCCATGCCTGACAGAACATTTCATGACTGTAGGATTTTCTCACTCAAACATTGAGACTTTGACCACCTTCACCCGTTTCTACCACCCCATCCCCAAATCTGGCACCTACCAACCTGCTCTCAGTATCTATGCGTTCAGTATTTGTTTATTCCACGTGGAATGTACATGAGAGCATCTGGTATTGGTCTTTCTGTGTCTGAGTTACTTGGCATAAGGCCCCCAAGGTCTGTGTTTCCATGTCTGGTTCTTGTGAATAATGCTGCAGTGAACGTGGGAGTGCATCTGTCTTTTTGAGGCAGCATTTTTGTGTTCTTCAAATCAATACTCAATAGAGCCATTACTGAGTCATGGGGTAGTTGTATTTATTTTTTCAGGAACCTCCATACCGTTTGTCACAGTGGCTGCACCAATTTCCATTCCCACCAACAGTGCACAGTGTCTCCTCGTCTGCACACCCTTGACCCCACCTGGTGTCTGTCTCTGGGACAATTGCTGTTCCAACAGTTGTGAGAGGATAGCCGATTGTGGGTTTGACTGATGTTTCTCTGACGATGATTAGTGATGTCGAACAACTTTTTCTGTCTGTTGGCACCTGTGTGCCATCTTTGGAAAGTATCTATTCACATATTCCTCCCATTTTTTATATAGTTTTTTTGTTTTGTTTTGATTTGCATGAGTGTTGTGTGTATTTTGGATATTAGCCTCTTCTCACACATATGATTCGCAGATATTTTTTTCTTATTGGGTCAGTGGCCTTTTAAGTTTTTGCTGGTTTCTGTTGCTGTGTGGAAGATTTCAGTTTAATGTTGTTCCACTTGTTTATTTTTGCTTTTGTTGCCTTTGCATTTGGTGTCCGATCTGAAGACTCTTTGCCAAAACCAATGTCGAGAGACTTAGTACCTGTGTCTTCTTGGAGGTTTATGGATTCAGGTCTTATGTTCAAATCATTCATCCATTAAAAATTTTGTGTGTGGTGTAAGAAAGTGACCCAGTTATATTCTTCTGCATTTAGTGTCCATTTGCCTGTTACCGCTCACTGAAGAGACAGTCCTTCCCTCATGGCATATCTTCTGCTGCTGTGTCGTAAGTTAGGATCATCTACATGTGGGTAAGTTTCTGAGCTTTCTGTACTGTTCCACTGACCTGGTGTCTGTGTTTATGCCAGTACCATCCTGTTTTGATGACAACAGCTTTATAATCCTGCTTGAAATCCAGGAGTGTGTTGACTGCACCTCTTTCTCCAGGTTGCTTTGTGGATTTGGTGTCTTTTGTGATTCCATATAAGTTTGAGGACTGTTTTCTATTTCCTTGAATAATGACACAGGAATTCAGATAGGCATTTCATCACATCTGTCGATTGCTTTGGGTACGATGGACATGTTCACATAATTAACTCTTCCAGTTAAGGAGCATGGCGTATGCTACCATTTGTTTGTGTTGCCTTCCAAATCTTTGACCCATACATTCTGCCCCCCTCGACACACATATTTTTCATTTCTTTTCTGCCATGTGTTGAGTGTACTATGTCTTTCTCATTCTTGGTTACTTTTATTCCTAGATTTTTTTTATGGAATTGTAAATGGCGTTGCTTTTTTAATTTCTCTTTGCGAAAGTGTGTCATCAGTATACAGAAATGCAAGAAGTTGGGTCATCTGGGTGGCTCCATAATGGAAGCGTCTACCTTCAGCTCAGGTCATGATCCCAGAGTTCTGGGATCGAGCCCCGTGTTGGGCTCCCTGCTTAGCAAGGGTCTGCTTTTCCCTCTTTCTGACACTCCCCCTGTTCGTGCTTTTTCTCTTCCTGTCAAATAAATAAATAAAATTTGAAAAAAATAATGACAACAGGTCTCTGCATATTGACTTTATATCCTGCAGCTTTCTTGAATTTTTTTATTCTAACAGGTTTTTTTTGTGGAATCTTTCGAGATTTCATGTCATTTGCAAATTGTGCCAGTTTTTCTGTATGGATTTCATATCTTTCTCTTTTTTTAAAATTGTTATTCACCCTACAGTACTTCATTTGTTTTTGATGTAGTGTTCCATGATTCATTGTTTGCATATAACACCTAGTGCTCATTATGACAAGTGCCCTCCTTTTTTTTTAAGAATTTATTTATTTATTCAACAGAGATAGAGACAGCCAGCGAGAGAGGGAACCCAAGTAGGGGGAGTGGGAGAGGAAGAAGCAGGCTCACAGCAGAGAGCCTGTTGTGGGACTCGATCCCATAATGCCAGGATCATGCCCTGAGCTGAAGGCAGACGCTTAACCGGTGTTCCACCCAGGTGCCCCCTGCCTTGTTAATTTTAACCATTCTAACTGGTGTAAGGTGGTATCTCATTGTCGTTTTGATTTGTATTTGCCTGATGGCAAGTGATGTGGAGCATTTTTTCATGTGTCTGTTGGCCATTTGTATGTCTTCTCTGGAGAAGAATCTCTTTGTGTCTTCTGCCCATTTTTTGGGTGTCGAGTTTGAGGAGTTCTTTATAGATCTTGGATACCAGCCCTTTATCTGTAATATCATTTGCAGATATCTTCTTCAATTCCATAGGTTGCCTTTTTGTTTTGTTGATCGTTTGCTTTGCCGAGCAGAAGTTTTTATCCTGATGAAGTGCCAATAATTCATTTTTGCTTTTATTTCCTTTGCCTTTAGAGATGTGGCTTGCAAGAAGTTATTGTGTCCAAAGTTGAAGAGTTCTTTTGATTTTGATATGATACAGGAATCCATTATCTTTCTTTCCTGATTGTATTCGAGTCCTCTGTCTTTCTTGGTGAGTCTAGCTAAGTTTGTCAGTTTGTTTTTCTTTCCAAAAAAGGCAGCTCTCATTTTCATTGTTTTTTTTTTTTTGTCTTTTTCATCTCTGTTGGATTTATTTATGCCTTCCTTTTTGTTATTTCCTTATTTCTACTAATTTGGGGCTTTGTTGGTTGTTTTTTTTTTTTTTTAATTCTTTACCACATAAATCAGGTTGTTTATTGGAGAGCATTCTCATGGATTGATGAAGACTTGAATTTCTATGAATATCCCCCATAAAGCTACTTTTGCTGCATCCCATAAGTTTTTATAGGTTGTCTTTTTCATCAGTGTCAAGGTACTTCTAAAATTTTTTTGATTTCTTCTTTGACTGTTGGTTCAGTAGCATGTTGTTAAATCTCCACATATTTTTTTAAGATTATTTAAGTATCTGACAGAGAGTGAGACAGCGAGAGAGGGAACGCAAGCAGCAGGGTGGGAGAGGGAGAAGCGGGCTTCCCACTGAGCAAGGAGCCTGATTCGGGGCTAGATCCCAGGATCCTGGGATCACGACCTGAGCTGAAAGCACATCCTTAACGACTGAGCCACCCAGGCCCCAAAAATCTCCACCTATTTTTGAGTGTCCCATTTTTTTCTTGAGACTGATTTCTAGTTTCATATCATTGTGGTTGGACAAGATTTGAAGCAGAAGGTGAAGAGAGCATTCAGATGAAAGGTTTGTTTCCTGGAGGGTTTTCTGTGGGCAGACCATGAGTTCAGTGGGCAGGAGGAAGGTTTTATGAGATGGGGGGTGGGGATAACCCTTGTTAGAATTACTGACTACTACCATGCAGGCTGTGTGCTACCATTCACATCATAGTCCTGATGGACTTGTACTTCATTAGAAATATTTTCTAGGAGGTGTAGGCATAGCCTTCACTTAAAGAAAGATGCCATGTGTGTTCATGGCATGACCCCAGGTCAGCAACCAGGATGTATGGTATTGTGGGGGATCAGAACCAGGCTTTCTGTGGGAAGTGACAGAAATAAGGTATGGTGAGCTCCATGACCATAGGTGAGGTCCCGAGTGTCCCACTTGGTGTTGGGTTCTATGGATCTGTCTCATCAGGTGCTGTGGAATTCAGGGACACCCTCCTGTCTGTGGATTTGTGTGGAGACAGGTAGACATCAGTGTCTGGCCAGGCACGAGGGTTGCACTGGACCACCACCAGTGGTGCAGCGTGATGGGGAGCCACTGCTTGGTTTCCAGGAAAGCTGACCAGGGTCTGTGACCATGATTCCTAACAGCTGC
Organism: Ursus americanus; assembly: GCF_024610735.1. Taxonomy (NCBI): domain Eukaryota; kingdom Metazoa; phylum Chordata; class Mammalia; order Carnivora; family Ursidae; genus Ursus; species Ursus americanus. The sequence continues at coordinate 465,986 of NW_028273691.1, read as the reverse complement.
AAGGGGAGAGGCTGCCGGGGGTGGTGCACACTTCCTAGAGTTGTGGTCAGGACTAGTCTGGAGCACAAAAAGTCAGCCACACCGGGCACAGAAGGCACCCAGTCAGTGTAGCTGTGGGCACTGCTCCCATGGTACTTTCGGGCCAGCTCAATGCAGCCACCTCCTGCTTTTCATCATCATCTTCAAGGTCATGTGCCTCTGCTCTTGCCCCATGGCCTCCGGCGTATTGTCCGTCCTCCATCTGGCCCTTGTCCCTCGTGCCCTGTGCAGTCCGATGCCAGGGTAGCCTTCTTGAGACGAATATCTGGCCCTGATGGAACACTTCCATGGATCTCCTGTGATGCGAGGATGATGCCCTGCCCTGGAAGGGGGCTGCTGGTCCCCAATCAGTAGAGCCATGTCTCCCTCTTCAGCATGGCCTGCCCTCCCCTCAGTCTTCTTCAGGGAAGCTCTCCCCACTTCCTGAGATGACAGCTCTGAACTTAAAAATGAATGTTATTTTACATATCTCTATGCCTTAATTCATCCATGGCATGTCTTTCAAACCCGTTAGTGGGTTTTTTCTTTTTTAGCAGTTCTGAAGGCATGTCTGGTCAAGGAGGGGATGACCTGGGTGGGGCAGCTTTCCCTCTCATCTCCCTCAGCATGTCTCTGAGCCCTGGGGCCAGCTGTCCCAGTGAGGATTGTGGAACCCGAGCCAGCCCATCCTGAGCCCAGGCTGTGGCAGCTCATAGACTGATGCATGTTGGTGGGCAGGTGGCATGGGCCAGGGGTAGGCAGTGTCTCCTTCTCATTCCTTCCCTCCCTTCCTCCCAGAGGTAGCTCAGAGCAGCCTTCAACCCCTGCATCTCCAGATCCCTTGACTTATGCCTCCTGTGTTCAGCTGGTGACCTTGGAGTTTTGCATGGATTCTACCTCCCGTACCCTCTCCCGTAGCAGTTCCTGGATCAGGGGAGAGGTCGGACCCTTGTCTGTTTTTGGTCTTCTTCCTGTCCCGCACCAAGCCCACTCACATTTGCATCTTCCATGTATGTGCTTGGAAGCAAGCCCATCCATAGGGAACCTATTACCCAAATGGATCCAGGCAATGAACATTGAAGTAGAGATCCAGGATCCATAATAAACCTGCTCGGAAACCTGTCCCAAAGTCTGTGACTCTCTCACACTGAAACAGAAACAATAATAGCTTTCTGGACTGTGAAGTGACATGTGTCTCTACTTCCAATCTTGAATGCATAGGTGCTGAGCCTGGACTGAAAAGGACCATGGCTTCCGTGGGCTGGAATCCATGGTAAGAACTCAGTGAAATCTGAATTTGAGGCATGGAGTGAATAATTATTGTAGAGTGAATCCTCCCAAGTAGGGCTTATGCACATTGCACAGGAAAAGCTTTTTCAAAGAGGTTCCTGAAAGAAAAATCTTGTTTAAAATTTATTTTAATTCCAGTAGAGCTAACATACAGTGTTACATTCGTTTCAGGTGTACAATAGAGTGATTCAGTAATTCTATATATTACTCAGTGGTCATCAAGAAAAGCGTCCTCTTAATCCCCTTCATCTATTTCACTCATCCCTCTATCCACCTCCTCTCTGGTAACCATCCGTTTCTTCTCTATTGTTAAGAGTTTGTATTTTGGTGTGTCTCCTTTTTCTCTTTTAGTTATTTATTTTTGTTTGTTTCTTAAATTCCCCATTAGAGTGACATCGTATGGGATTTGTCTTTCTCTGACGGACTGATTTTAGTTAGGATAATACTCTCTAGCTCCATCCATGTGTCTGCAAATGGCAAGGTTTCATTCTTTTTCAAGCCGAGTAATACTTCATTGTGTGTGTGTGTGTATCTGTGTGTGTGTGTGTGTGTGTGTGTGTGTGTGTGTGTGTGTGTGTGAATACTCACATCTATCCTCTCATTTGTCAATTTTTCTACAGACACTTGGGTTGCTTCCATATTGTGATATTGTAAATAATGGTGCAAGAAACATAGGGGTGCACGTATCCTTTTAAGTTACTCTTTTCCTATTCTTTGGGTAAATACGAGTAGTGTGATTGTTGGATCGTAGGGTAGTTCTATATTTAATTTTTTGAGGAACCTTCATACTGTTTTCCACGGTGGCCACCACAGTTTGCATTCCCACCCACAGTTTGCGAGGATTCCCCTTTATCCACATCCTCCCAACACCTGCTCTTTGTTGTGCTTTTGATGTTAGCCATTCTGACAGGTTTGAGATATTACCTCATTGTCCTTTGGATTTACATTTTCCTGATGATGGGTGATGGTGAACATCTTTTCACGGGACTGTTGGCCATTTGTATTTCTTCTTTGGAGAAATGTCTGTCCATGTCCTCTGCCTATTTTTTAACTGGATTATTTGTTTTTTGGGGGGTCGAGTAGTATCAGTTGTATATGTTTTGGACACTATCCCTTTATTGCATATGATCTTTGCAAATATCTTCTCCATTTGAGTAGGTTGTCTTATTATTTTTACATTTTCATTGTTCTTCTGCCGTGTGGAAACTTTTTATTTTGCTGTATTCCCAATAGTTTATTTTTGCTTTCATTTCCTTTGCCTCAGGTCACAGTCTAGAAAAACGTTGGTATGGTCCATGTCAAGAAGTTACTGTCTTCCCTCCTGTAGGATTTTTATGGATTCAGGTCTCATATTGAGGTCTTGAAACTGTTTTGTGTTTGTCTTTATTGTGTAAGAAAGCAGTCTAATTTCATTCTTTTGTGCGTAGCTGTCTAGTTTTCCCAACACCATTTGTTGTAGAGAATGTCCTTTTCCCTTTTGATATCGTTGCTTGCTTTGTGGAAGATTCATGGACCACATAATTGTGGGTTTCTGTCTGAACTTGTATCCTGTTCCTTTGGTCGCTGTGTCTATTTTTGTGCCGTACTGTCTTGTTAGGATGACTGCAGCTTTGTAGTATAACGTGAAATCTGAAATTGTGAGTCCTCCAGCTTTGTTTTTCTTTTCCACATTGCACTGGCTGTTCGGAATCTTTAGTGGTTCCATACAAATGTTTAGGATTGTTTATTCGAAGTCTTTTGTTCTTTAATTTAAATTCAGTTAGCCAACTTACAGTACATCATTAGTTTCAAATGTAGTCTTCAATAAATTTTCAGTTGTGTGTAACACCCAGTGCTCATTGTATCGTGTGACCTCCTTAATGCTACTCACCCAGTTACATCCCCCCCAACTTCTCCTCCCACATTCATCAGTTTCTTGCGATAGTTATGAGTCTATCATGGGTTTTCTCCCTCTCTGATGACTTCCCATTCTATTTTCCCTTCCTTCCCCTATGGTCTTCTTCCTTGTTTCTGATATTCCACATAGGAGTGAAAGCATATGATCATTGTCTTTCTTTCATTGACTTATTCCACTCAGCATAATACCCTCCAGCTCCACCCAGGTCGGTGTGATGGTAAGTATTCATCCTTTCTGATGGCTGAGTAATATTCCATTATATATATGATCCACATCTTCTTTATCCATTCATCTATCCATGCTCATCTGCACTCCTTCCACAGTTTGTCTATTATGGATATTGCTGCTATGAACACTGGGGTGCATGTGTCCCTTCTTCACTACCTCTGCCTCTTTGGGGTAAATACCCAGTAGTGCAATTCCTGGGACATAGGGTAGCTATATTTATAACTTCTTGAGGAAACTCTGTACCATTTTCAATAGTGGTTGTACCGGACTGCATTCGTATAGGGGTGTAAGAGGGTTCCCATTTCTCCACATCCTCTCCAACATGTATAGTTTCATGTCTTCTTATTTTTAGATATTCGGCCTCGTGTTATATGGCATTTATAGGGGTTTAGATTTGCATTTCCCTAAAGCCAAGTGATATGAAGCATTTCTGCATGTATCTTTTGGTCACCAGTACGTTGTCATCAGTGAAGTGACTTCCCATTTTAATCCATCTCAAGACCTAAAGCTGGGTAAGGCTCTGAAGCTGGATGATGCCATTGGTTGGAATGTGGAGAATTTCAAAAGATCTCCATGGAGAGCAAGTTTAAAGGTCAGTGTGAAGCTACTAATTGGATCCGGGGAGATCTCTGAAAGTGGGGGTTGCCTGGGATGGGCTGAGGGGGGCCCTCCGATTTTCCAATGAATCCTTTCTACAGCCCCAAATGGACAGTTTCCTGCCGTGGGGCAGGCTGATTCCTCTAGTCGTGCAGAGGTGAGCCCAATGCCTGGTGCGTTGGAGGCAGGCAAACGGGGAGGGACCCTCAGCTGAGGACCCAGGGTTAGGTTAGGCCTCAAGAGACAGCAGGTCCGAACTGCCCAGTGCTCAGAGAACTCCCCGGCCGAGTGACATGATGGCACAATGGCCGGTGAGTGTGAGCCTTGGGGTTTCATCTGGAAGGGCCCACAAAGTTCGGGGTACACCTGAAGGGGCTCTCAGCGGGTGCCCCAATTCTCTTGCCCTGAATGCTCTGTTGTTCCCCAAAATGGTGGAGTTAACTGTGGGCAGCAGGCTGAGTCCTACGGTGGGGCTTGGGTGTCCCCAATCCCCCGGAGTGTGGTGCCAGGACCCTAGGGAGGGACCCCTCTGTGGCCAACCTAGGGTAAGGGTTAGGGTCCAGGAGCCCAGCAGGGACAATCTGCAAGCTGTGCGGCGAGCTCTGTGGAGGGCTGAGAGGAGGCCATGGGCGAGGGTGAGAATGGGCCTCAGGGTTGGGGAACGGGGGGGGGGCTGCCAAAGGTAGGGATGGGCTCCGGGGGCCTCCCCAAGTTCTCGTGCCCTGTAGGCTCCGTAGAGCCCCAAGGGGCACGTTTTCCTGTCGGGTGGCAAGCTGAGTCCTGCGGTGGGGCACAGATATCCCAATTCCCCAGGTCTGCGGTGTAAGGCTCCTGGGGAGACCCCCAAACCTGCGGCCAGGCTAGGGCTAGCGTTAGGCCCCAGGAGCCCCTCAGGCCCAATCTGCTGGCTGTATGTCGAGCTACACAGGCTTAGGTGAGGGTGTGGGGAGGGTGAGCGTGGGCCTCAGGGTTGGGGTGCGGGTGGCCGCCGATGTTCGCTGGTGGCTCAGGAGGGCCCTCCTGGTTCTCCCGCCCTGAATGTTCTATGGCCTCCCAAGGTGCACGGTTTCCTGGAGGGTGGCAGACTGAGTCCTGCTGTGGGGCTCAGGTGTACTGAGTCCCCGCAACTGTGGCTCCAGGCTCCTGGGGAGGGGCCCCTCCACAGATGAACTAGGGTTATGGTTGGGGCCCAGGAACCCCGCAGGCCAGATCTGCCCACTATGTGGTGAGCTCTGCCGCGGGCTGAGGTGAGGGTGCGGGGTGGGGTGAGCATGGGCTTCAAGGTTGAGTTTAGGGATCGCCGAAGTTCGCCGGGGGCTCTGGGGGCCCTCCTGGTTCTCTCACCCTGAATGCTCCACAGCCTCCCAAGGGGCACGGTTTCCTGCGGGCTGGCAGGCTTTGTCCTGCAATGGGACTCAGGTGTCCCCAGTCCCTGGGGCTGCGGCACCGGGCCCCAGGGGAGGGGCCCTACCCAGCCGAACTAGGGTCAGGTCTAGGTCCCAGGAACCCGGCAGGCCTGATCTGCCGGCTCTGCGACGAGCTCAGTGGCAAGCTGAAGGGAAGGTGTGGGGCGGGATGAGCGTGGGCCTCAGGGTTGGGGTGTAGGGGGTCGCCGAGGATCACTGGGGGCTCAGGGGGGCCCTACCAGTTCTCATGCAGGGGATGCTCTGTGGCGCCCCAAGGGGCATGGTTTCCTGAGGGGTGGCAGGCTGAGTCCCGTGGTGGGGCTCAGGTGTACCCAATCCCCGGGGTTAGGGTACGGATTAGGGTATGGGTTAAGGTTAGGGTATGGGTTACGGTTAGGGTATGGGTGAGGGTAGGGGTTAGGGATAGGGTAAGGAGAGGGTACTGATTAGGGTTGGGTTTAGGGGTTACAGGTTGGAGGTTATGGGTTAGGGTACAGATTAGGGTTTAGGGTATGGGTTAGGGTTTAGGGTTTCGGTTTAGGGTTAGGGTTAGGGTTGGAGTACGGGTTAGGTTTAGGGTACGGGTTAGGGTTAGGGTACGGGTTAGGGTGCGCATTAGGGTACAGTTTAGGGTACAGGTTAGGGTACGGTTTAGGGTAAGTGTTGGCGTACCGATTTGTGTATGGTTTAGGGTACGGATTAGGGTTAGGGTACAGTTTAGGGTTATGGTACAGGTTAGGTTACGGTGTAGGTTTAGGGTTAGGGTACGGGTTAGGGAACGTGTTAGGGATAGGTATAGGGTACGGGTTAGGGTTAGGGTATGGGTTAGTGTCTGAGTTAGGGATAAGGGACGGGTTAGGGTATGGGTTATGGTACGGGTTAGGGTATGGGTTAAGGTTAAGGTAAAGGTACTGGTTAGGGTTAGGGTACGGGTTACGGTTTAGGGTTTAGGGTTACAGTTAGGGTATGGGTTAGGGTTAGGTTTCGGGTAGGGTTAGGGTACGGGTTATGGTACGAGTTAGGGTATGGGTTAAGGTCAGGATTTAGGGTTAAGGTTAGGGTTCGGGTTAGGGTACTTGTTAGGGTTACGGTTAGGTTTAGGGTATGGTTTAAGTTACAGGTTAGGGTACAGTTTACGGTTAAGGTTAGGGTACGGGTTAAGGGTACGGGTTAGAGTACGTGTTAGGGTTATGGTTAGGGTTAGGGTACAGGTTAGGGTTAGGGTTAGGGTACGGGTTAGAGTTAGGGTTAGAGTATGGGTTAGGGTCCGGGTTAGTGTTAGGTTTAGGGTTAGGTTAGGGTTAGGGTAAGGATTAGGGGTTAGGGTTAGGTTTAGGTTAGGGGTTAAGGTTTAGGGTTTAAGGTTAGGCGTTAGGGTTTAGGGTTAGGGTTAGACCCCAGTAGGCCAGCAGGACTGATGCGCCGGCTGTGCGGCGAGCGGAGGAGTGGGCCGAGGTGAGGGTGCTGGCGAGTGGGAGTATGGTATCCAGTGTTTTGGCGCCGGGGGCCTTTTAACGTCGCTAGAGGCTCGGAGGGCCCTGCCCTTTCTCCCGCCCTGAATGACCAGTGGAGCCCCTAGCAGCCCGGGTGGTGGCGGGGTGGCAGTGTGAGTCTGGCACTGTGGTTTGGGGGTCCCCAATGCCGTGTGTTGTAGCGCAAGGCCCTTTGGGAGTGGCCCCTCTGGGCCGTCCTAGGGTTAGTGTTAGCAACCAGGAGTCCAGCAGGCATGATCCACCATCTGTGTGGTAGCGGAGGACTGGATCAAGGTGAAGGCGCCGGCGTGCTGGAATGTGAGCCCAAGAATTTTGGCGCGGGGGGCCTCTGAAGGTCTCTGGGGGCTAGGAGGGCCTTGCCCGTTCTCCCACCCTGAATGAACGGCGGCGCCCCTAGCAGCCCGGGTGGCGGCGGGTCGGCAAAGTGAGTCCTGGCTGGGGCTCGGGGGTCCCCAATCCCAAGCGTTGCGGCACCAGGACCCTTGGGAGGGGCCCCATGGGGTCCGACCTAGGGTTAGGGTTAGCCCCCAGGAGGCCGGCAGGCCCGATCCGCCCACTGTGCATGGAGTGGAGGGGCGGGCCAAGGTGAGGGTGCTGGGGAGCGGGAGCTTGGGAGCCCACGTTTTTGCGTGGGGGGCCTTCGAAGGTCAGCGGGGGCTCGGAGGTCCCTGCCCGTTCTCCTGTCCTGATTGACCGGTGGTCCCCTAGTGGCTTGGGTGCCTGAAGGGCAGCAGGGTGAGTCCGGCACTTGAACACGGGGTCCCCATCCCCAGCGTTGTGACGCCAGGCCCCTTGGGAAGGGCCCCTCGGGGGCCGACCTATGGTTAGGGTTAGCCCCCAGGAGCCACGCAGGCCGGATACACCACCTGTGCATCGAGCGGAGAGTTGGGCCGAGGTGAGGGTGCTGGTGAACATGAGCCTGGGCCCAAGCGTTTTTGTTCTGGGCGCCTTTGAAGGTCGGCGGGGGTTCAGAGGGCCCTGCCAGTTCTCCCACTCTGAATGAATGGCGGCGCCCCTAGCGGCCCGTGTGGGGTGGAGCGGCAGCGTGCATCCGGCGCTGGGGCTTGGGGGTCCCCAATCCCAGGCGTTGTGGCTCCAGGCCTCTTAGGATGAGACCCTCAGGGGCCGTCCTAGGGTTAGGGTTAGCGCCCAGGAGGCCGGCAGGCCCGAGTCGCTGGCTGTGCGAGGAGCGGAGGTGCGGGCCGAGTTGAGGGTGCTGGTGAACATGAGCCTGGGCCCAAGTGTTTTGATTCGGGGAGACTTGGAACATAGGTGGGGGCTCGGAGATCCCTGCCCCTTCTCCCACCCTGAATGAACGGTGGCGCCCCTAGCGGCCCGTGTGGGGCGGAGCAGCAGCGTGCATCTGGCGCTGGGGCTTGGGGGTCCCCAATCCCCGGCGTTGTGGCGCCAGGCCCCTTGGGAGAGGCCCCTCTGGTGCAACCTAGGGTTAGGTTTAGCCCCCAGGAGGCCAGCAGGCCCTATTTGCCAGCTGTGTGGAGAGTGGAGTGGCGGACCGAGGAGAGGGCGCTGGTGAGTGGGAGGGTGGGCCTGGGTGTTTTTGCGCGGGGGGGGCCTTCGAAGGTCGCTGTGTCTCCAAGGGCCCTGCCTGTTATCCCGACCTGAATGAACGGCAACACCCCAGGCCCCCGGGTGGCGGCTGGGCAGCAGGGTGAGTCAGGTGCTGAGGTTCGGGGTCCCCAATCCCCGGCGTTGCGTCGCCAAGCCCCTTGGGAGGGGACCCTTGGGGATCATGTAGGGTTATGGTTAACCCCAGGAGGCCGGTGGACCTGATCAGCTGCTGTGCGGCACGCGGAGGTTTGGGACGAGGTGAGGGCACTGGCGAGACTGAGCATGAGCAAAGAGTTAGTGTCTGCGGGGGCTCCGAGGACCTGCCCGTTCTCCCGCTCAGAATGACCGGTGGGGCCCCTAGCGGCAGGGGTGGATGAAGGGCAGCAGGGTGAGTCCACACTTGGGCTTGGGGTCCCCATCCCCGGCGTTGCGGCACAAGGCCACTTGGGAAGGGCCCCTCGGGCGCCGACCTACAGTTAGGTTTAGCCCCCAGGAGGCCAGCAGTCCCGGTACACCACCTGGGCGTCGAGCGGAGAGTTGGGTTAAGGTGAGGGTGCTGGTGAACATGAGCCTGGGCCCAAGCGTTTTGGTTCGGGGCACCTTCGAAGGTGGGCGGGGGTTCGGAGGGCCCTGGCAGTTCTCCCACCATGAGTGAATGGCGGCGCCCCTGGCGGCCCGTCTGAGGCGGGGCGGCAGGGTGCATCCGGTGCTGGGGCTTGTGGGTCCCCAATCCCCGGCGTTGCGATGCCAGGCCCCTTGGGAAGGGCCCCTCGGGGGCCGACCTATGCTTAGGGTTAGCCCCCAGGAGGCCAGCAGGCCTGATCAGCTGGCTGTGCGGTGTGCGGAGACGTGGTCCGAGGTGAGGGCACTGGCGAGCGGGAGCGTGGGCCCGGGCGTTTTGGCGCGGTGGGCCTTTGAAGGTCGCCGTATCTCAGAGCGCCCTGCCCATTCTCCCACCCTGAATGAACGGCAGCACCCCAAGCCCCCGGGTGGTGGCTGGGCGCTAGGGTGAGTCCTGTGCTGAGCCTTGGGGTCCCCAATCCCCACTGTTGCGGAGTCAGGCCCCTTGGGAGGGGCTCCTCCTGGGCCGACCTAGGGTTAGAGTTAGCACCCAGGAGGCTGGCAGGCCCAATCCTCTGGCTGGGCGGCGAGAGGTGCGTGGGCCCAGGTAAAGGCTCTGGCGAGCAGAAGCATGGGTCCCTGTATTTTGGCGCAGGAGGCTTCAAATGTTGCTGGTTTCTCCAGGGCCCTGTCAGTTCTCCCGCCCTAAATGACTGGCGGCGCCCCTAGTGGCCCGGGTGGCAGCGTTGTGGGAGGGTGATTCTGGCTCTGGGGCTTGGGGTCCCAGATCCCCGGTGTAGTGGCACCAGGACCCTTGGGAGGGGCCCCTGGGGGGCCGACGTAGGGTTAGGGTTACCCCAAGGAGACCATGAGGCCTAATCCGCACGCTGTGAGGTGAGCAGAGGTGTGGGCTGAGGTGAGGGCACTGGGGAGCGGGAGCGTGGGCAGCAGCGTTTTGGGGCGGGGAGCCTTTGAAGGTCACGGTGGCTTGGAAGGCCCTGCCCTTCTCTCACCCTCTATGACCGGCGGCGCCCCTAGCGGCCTGGGTGGGGACAGTGCGGCAGGGTGAGTCTGGCTCTGGGGCTCTGAGTCACCAATCCCCAGCGTTGCAGAGCTAGGACGCTTGGGATGTCCCCACAGGGCTGACCTAGGGTTTTGGTTAGCTGCCAGGAGCCCGGCAGGCCCTATCCACCGGCTCTGAAGCAAGCGGAGGGGCGGGCCGAGGTGAGGGCGCTGGTGAGCAGTATTCTGGGAGCCAACGTTTTTGCGCGGGGAGACTTCAAAGGTCAGCGTGGGCTCGGAGGGCCCTGCCCGATCTCCTGCCCTGATTGACTGGCGGGGCCTCTAGCGGCTCGGGTGGCTGAAGGGCAGCAGGGTGAGTCCGGCACATGGGCTCGGGGTCCCCATACCGAGCGTTGCGACGCCAGGCCCCTTGGGAAGGGCCCCTCGGGGGCCGACCTATGGTTAGGGTTAGCCTCCTGGAGCCCCGCAGGCCCGATACACCACCTGTGCGTCGAGGGGAGAGCTGGGCCGAGGTGAGAGTGCTGGTGAACATGAGCCTGGGCCCAAGCGTTTTGGTTCCGGGCGCCTTCGAAGGTGGGCGGGGGTTCGGAGGGCCCTGCCAGTTCTCCCACCATGAGTGAATGGCGGCGCCCCTAGCGGCCCGTCTGAGGCGGGGCGGCAGGGTGCATCCGGTGCTGGGGCTTGTGGGTCCCCAATCCCCGGCGTTGCGATGCCAGGCCCCTTGGGAAGGGCCCCTCGGGGGCCGACCTATGCTTAGGGTGAGCCCCCAGGAGGCCAGCAGGCCTGATCGGCTGGCTGTGCGGTGTGCGGAGACGCGGTCCGAGGTGAGGGCGCTGGCGAGCGGAAGCGTGGACCCGGGCGTTTTGGCGCGGTGGGCCTTTGAAGGTCGCCCTGTCTCAGAGAGCCCTGCCCATTCTCCCACCCTGAATGAACGGCAGCATCCCAAGCCCCCGGGTGGTGGCTGGGCGCCAGGGTGAGTCCTGTGCTGAGCCTTGGGGTCCCCAATCCCCACTGTTGCGGCGCCAGGCCCCTTGAGAGGGGCTCCTTCTGGGCCGACCTAGGGTTAGAGTTAGCACCCAGGAGGCCGGCAGGCCCAATCCTATGCCTGGGCGGTGAGAGGTGCGCGGGCCCAGGTAAAGGCTCTGGCGAGCAGAAGCATGGGTCCCTGCATTTTGGCGCGGGAGTCTTCAAATGTTGCTGGTTTCCTTAGGGCCCTGTCAGTTCTCCCGCCCTGAATGACCGGCGGCGCCCGTAGCGGCCCGGGTGGCAGCGTTGTGGGAGGGTGAGTCTGGCTCTCGGGCTTCGGGTCCCAGATCCCAGGCGTATGGGCACCAGGACCCTTGGGAGGGGCCCCTGGGGGGCCGACCTAGGGTTAGGGTTAGCCCCAAGGAGACCGTGAGGCCCAATCCGCACGCTGTGAGGCGAGCAGAGGTGTGGGCCGAGGTGAGGGCACTGGGGAGCGGGAGCGTGGGCACCAGCGTTTTGGCGCGGGGAGCCTTTGGAGGTCACCGGTGGCTTGGAAGGCCCTGACTTTCTCTCACCCTCTATGACCAGCGGCGCCCCTAGCGGCCTGGGTGGGGACAGTGCGGCAGGGTGAGTCTGGCTCTGGGGCTCTGACTCACCAATCCCCAGCGTAGCAGAGCCAGGCCCCTTGGGATGTCCCCTCAGGGCCGACCTAGGGTTTTGGTTAGCTGCCAGGAGCCCGGCAGGCCCTATCCACCGGCTCTGAAGCAAGCGGAGGGGCGGGCCGAGGTGAGGGCGCTGGCGAGCAGGATCCTGGGAGCCAACGTTTTTGCGCGGGGAGCCTTCAAAGGTCAGCGTGGGCTCGGAGGGCCCTCCAGTTCTCCCACCCTGAATGAATGGCGGCGCCCCTAGCGGCCCGTGTGGGGTGGGGCGGCAGCGTGCATCCGGCGCTGGGGCCTGGGGGTCCCCAATCCCTGGAGTTGCGGCTCCAGGCCCCTTAGGAAGGGAGCTTCAGGGGCTGTCCTAGGGTTAGGGTTAGCGCCCAGGAGGCCGGCAGGCCCGAGTCGCCGGCTGTGCGAGGAGCGGAGGTGCGGGCCAGGTTGAGGGCGATGCCCAGCAGGAGGGTGGTCCCCAGCATTTTGGCGCCCTGGGCCTTCGAATGTTGCCATGGCTCGGAGGGCCCTGCCCTTTCTCCTGCCCTGAATAACCAGCGACGGCCCTAGCGGCTCCGTTGGCAGTGGGGCGGCAGGGTGAGTCCCGCGCTGGGGCTTGGGGATCCCCAATCCCCAGCGTTGCGGGGCCAGGCCCCTTGGGAGGGGCTCCTCGTGGGCCGACCTAGGGTTAGAGTTAGCACCCAGGAGGCCGGCAGGCCCAATCCTCTGGCTGGGCGGCGAGATGTGGGTGGGCATAGGTAAAGGCGCTGGCGAGCGGGAGCCTGGGCCCCTGCATTTTGGCGCGGGAGGCTTCAGATGTCTCCGGTTTCTCCAGGGCCCTGTCCCTTCTCCCGCCGTGAATGACTGGCGGCGCCCCTTGTGGCATGGGTGGCGGGGTTGCGGCAGGGTGAGTCTGGCTCTGGGGCTTGGGGTCCCCGATCCCTGGTGTAGCGGCACCAGGACCCTTGGGAGGGGCCCCTGGGGGGCCGACCTAGGGTTTGGATTAGCCCCCAGGAGGCCAGCAGGCCCTATCTGCCCGCTGTGTGGCGAGTAGAAGGGCGGGCCGAGGTGAGGGCGCTGGGGAGTGGGAGCGTGGGCACCAGCGTTTTGGTGTGGGGAGCCTTTGAAGGTCACCATGGGCTCAGAAGTCCCTGCCCCTTCTCTCTCCCTGAATGACCAGCGACGCCGCTAGCGGCTCCGTTGGCGGTGGGGTGGCAGGGTGAATCCCACGCTGCGGCTCGGGGATCCCCAATCCCCGTTGTTGCAGCGCCAGGCCCCTTGGGAGGGGCCCCTTGGGTGCGACCTAGTGTTAGGGTTAGCACCCAGGAGGCCGGCAGGCCCGATTCGCCAGCTGTACGGCGAGCGGAGTGTCGGGCGGAGGTGAGGCCACTGGCAAGCAGGAGCCCGGGCCCAGGAGTTTTCGCGGGGGGGTCCTTCGAAGGTTGCCGAGTGCTCGAAGTGCCGTACACGTTCTTCCGCCCTGAATGACAGGCGGCTACCCTAGCGGCCCAGTTAGAGGAGGGGTGGTAGGGTGAGTCTGGCGCTGGGGCTCGGGGTCCCCAGTCCTCGGCGTTGGGGTGCCAGTCCCCTTCGGAAGGGCTCTAGGGGGCCGACCAAGCATTACTGTTAGCCCACAGGAGGCCGGCAGACCCAATCCACCGGCTGTGCGGCGAGCGGAGGGGCGGACCGAGGTGAGGGCACTGGGGAACGGAAGTGTTGGGTGAAGCGTTTTGCCTGGGGGGGCTTTCGAAGGTCGTTGGGGACTTGGAGGGCCCTGCCTGTTCTTCCTCCCTAAATGACCATAGGGGCCCCTAGCGGCCCCGGTGGCAGTGGAGCAGCAAAGTGAGTCCGGCGCTGCTGCTCGGGGGTCACCAATCCCCAGCATTGCAGCCCCAGGCCTCTTGGGAGGGCCCCCTCAGGTGCCGACCTAGGGTTAGGGTTACCCCCAGGAGGCCGGGAAGCCCGGTCTGCCGGCTGTGTGGCGAGCGGAGGGGCAGGTTGAGATGAGGGCGTTGGCGAGTGGGAATGTGGGACCAAAGTTTTAGAGGGAGGGTCCTAGAAGGTCGCCAGGGGCTCAGAGGGTCCTGCCCGTTCTCCCTCCCTGAATGACCGACGGTGCCCCTCACAGTACTGGTGGCAGCGGGGCAGCAGGGTGAGTCTGGCACTGGGTCTCGGGGGTCCCCAATGCCCGGCGTTGTGTCGCCAGGACCTTGGGAAGGGCCATTTGGGGGTCGACCTTGGGTTAAGTTAGCCCCCAGGAGGCCCACAGGCCCGATCCGCCAGCTATGCGGCGAGCGGAGGGGTGGTGCAAGGTATGGGCACAGGCGAGCAGGAGCTTGGGCCCAATCGTTTTGGCACGGGGGTCTTCGAAGGTCACCAGGGCCTTGGAGGGCCCTGCCTGTTTTCCCGCCCTGAATGACTGATGGTGCTCCTAGCAACCGGGGTGGCGGCGGGGTGCCACGGTTAGTCCCGCGCTGGGGCTCGGGGTCAGCAATCCCAGCCGTTGTGGCGCCAGGCCCCATCAGAGGGGCCCCTCGGGGGCTGACCTAGGGTTAGGTTTAGCCACCAGAAGCCCGGCGGGCCTGATCCACTGGCTATCCGGTGAGCGGAGGGGCAGGACAAAGTGAGGGCGCTGGCATGCGGGAGCCTGGGTTCAAGCGTTTTGGCGCGGGGTATCTTTGAAGTTTGCCGGGGGCTCAAAGGGCCCTGCCCGTTTTCCAGCCTTGAATATCCAGCGGCAACCCTAGCGGCCCGGGTGGCGGCGGGGCGGCAGGGTGAGTCCGGCGCTGGGGCACGGGGTTCCCCAATCCCCGGCGTTATGGCGCCAGGCCCCTTGGGAGGGGCCCTTTGAGGACAGAACTAGGGTTAGGGTTAGCCCCCAGTAGGCCAGCAGGCCCTATCTGCCAGCTGTGCGTTGAGCGGAGGGGTGGGCCGAGGTGAGGGCTCTGGAGAGCGGGAGCGAGGGCCCAAGCGTTTTGGCGTGGGGGGACTTCGATGGTTGCCGGGGGCTCGGAGGGCCTTGCCCATTCTGTCGCCGTGAATGACCGGCGGCGCCCCTACCAGCCCGGGTGGCAGCGGGGCAGTAGGGTGAGTCTGGCGCTGGGGATCGGGGGTTCCCGATCCCCAGCATTGCTGCGCCAGGCCCCTTGGGAAGGGCCCCTAGTGGGCCAAGCTAGGAATAGGGATAGTCCCCAGGAGGCCGGCAGGCCCGATCCGCTGGCTGTGAGTCTAGCGGAGGGACGGGCCAAGGTGAGGGCGCTGGCGCGTGGGAGCATGGGCCCAAGCGTTTTGGCGCGGGGGGCCTTCGAAAGTTGCCTGGGGCTCTGAGGGCCCTGCCCCTTCTCCCGCCCTGAATGACCAATGGCACCCCTAGCGGACCGTGTGGCAACGGGGCAGCAGGGTGACTCTGGCGCTGGGGCTTGGGGGTCCACAATCCCTGGCGTTGCGGCGCCAGGTGCCTTGGGAGGGGCCCCTCATGGGCTGACCTATGGTTAGGGTTAGCCCCCAGGAAGCCAGCAGGCCTGATCGGCCAGCTTTGCGGTGAGCGGAGGGGCAGGCCGAGGTGAGGGCGCTGACAAGTGGGAGTGTGGGCACAAGCGTTTTGTTGAGGGGGGCCTTCAAAGGTCGCCCGTGGCTCGGAGGGCCCTTCCTGTTCTCACGCCCTGAATGACCGATGGTGCCGCTAGCGGCCCGTGTGGCGGGGGGGCGGCATGGTGAGTCCGGCTCTGTGGCTCAGGGGTCAGCAATCCCAGGCGTTGTCGTGCCAGGCCCCATTGGACTGGCCCCTCGGGGGACGACCTAGGGTTAGGGTTAGCCCCCAGGAGGCCGGCAGGTCCCATCCGCCAGCTGTGCGGCGAGTGGAGGGGTGGGCCGAGTGAGGGCGCTGGCGAGCGGGAGCATGGGCCGAAGCATTTTGTCCCGGGGGTCCTTCAAAGGTCTCCAGGGGCTCAGAGGGCCCTATCTGTTCTCCCGCCCTGAATGACAATTGGCTCCCCTAGTGGCCCGGGTGTGGCGGGGCAGCAAGGTGAGTCCGGCGCTGGGGCTCAGGAGTCCTCAATCCCTGGCGTTGCAGCGCCATGCCCCTTGGGATGGGCCCCTAGGGGGCCTACCTAGGGTTAGGGTTATCCACCAGGAGTCTGGGAGGCCCAATCCGCCAGCTGTGCGGCGAGCGGAGTGGCGGACTGAGGTAAGGGCACAGGTGAGCGGGAGCGTGGGCCCAAAGCGTTTTGGTGCGGGGGGCCTTCAAAAGTCTCCGGTGGCTCGGAGGGCCCTGCCCGTTCTCCCTCCCTGAATGACTGGCGGTGCCCCTAGCGGCCCAGGGGGCGGTAGGGCGGGAGGGTGAGTCTGGCGCTGGGGCTCGGGAGTCCCCTATCCCAGGTATTGTGGCAATAGGAACCTGGGATGGGCCCCTCGGGGGCCCACCAAAGGTTAGGGTAACACCCAGGAGGCTGGCAGTCCCGATCCACAAGCTGTGCAGCGAGCGGAGGGGCGGACCGAGATAAGGGCACAGGGAGCGGGAGCATGGGCCCAAGCGTTTTGGCACGGGGGGGCCTTCGAAGGTCGCCAGGGGCTCGGAGGGATCTGCCCGTACTCCCTCCCTGAATGACCGACGGTGCTCCTAGCGGCCCGGGTGGCGGCAGGGCAACACAGTGAGTCCAGCGCTGGGGTTCGGGGGTCCCCAATACCCGGGGTTGCGGCGCCAGGCCCCTTGGGATGGGCCCCTCGAGGGCCGACCTAGGGTTAGGCTTAGGCCCCAGGAGGTCGGCAGTCCCTATCATCCGGGTGTGCAGCGAAGGGTGGGCCGAGGTGAGGGCGCTAGCAAGTGGGAGCGTGTGTCCAAACGTTTTGGCGCGGGGGGCCTTCAAAGGTCGCCCGAGGCTCGGAGGGCCCTGCCCGTTCTCCCGCCCTGAATGACCGGCGGCACCCCTAGTGGCCCGGGTAGCAGCGGGGTGACACGGTGAGTCCGGCACTGGGGCACGGGGGTCCCCAATGCCCTGTGTTGCGGAGCCAGGCCCCTTGGGATATGCCCCTCGGGGGCCGACCTATGGTTAGGGTTAGCCCCTAGGAGTCCAGCGGGCCTGATCCGCCCGCTGTTTGGAGAGCGGAGGGGCGGGCCGAGGTGAGGGCGCTGGCGAGCGGCAGCATTGGCCCAAGCGTTTTGGCATGGGGTCCTTCGAAAGTCGCTGGGGGCTCGGAGGGCCCCGCCCGTACTCCCACCCTGAATGACCGGCAGCGCCACTAGCGGCCCGCGTGGCGGCAGGGTGGCACGGTTAGTCCAGCGCTGGGGCTCGGGTGTCAGCAATCCCAGGCGTTGTGGCGCCAGGCCCCATCGGACGGGCCCCTCGAGGGCCGACCTAGGGTTAGGGTTAGCCCACAGGAGGCCTGCAGGCCTCATCAGCCGGTTGTGCGGTGAGCGGAGGGGAGGGCCAAGGTGATGGTGCTGGCGATGGGGAAGTTGGGCCCAAGCGTTTTAGCGAGGGAGGTATTCGAAGGTTGCCTGGGGCTCAGAGGGCCCTGCCCCTTCTCCCTCCTTGAATGACCGGTGGTGCCCCTACCATCCCAGTTGGCGGTGGGGCAGCAGGGAGAGTCTGGCGCTGGGGCTCGGGTGTCCCCAATCCCCGGTGTTGCGGCGCAAGGCTCCTTGGGCGGGGCCCCTCGTGGGCCGACCAAGTGTTAGGGTTAGCCCCCAGGATGCCGACAGGCCTGATCTACAGCCTGTGCGGCAAGTGGAGGAGTGGGCTAAGATGTGGGTGCTGGGGAGCAGGAGCGTGGGCCCAAGCATTTTCGCAAGTGCGGCCTTCAAATGTCACCAGGGGCTTGAAGGTCCCTGCCTGTTCTCCCGCACTGAATGACTGGTGGCGCCCCTAGCGGCTCCGGTGGTGTCGGGTCGGCAGGGTGAGTCCAGCGCTGGAGCTCGGGGTCCCCAAAATCCGGCGTTGCTGCGCCAGGCCCCTTGGGAAGGCCCGCTCGGGGGTCGACCTAGGGTTAGGGTTACCCCCAGGAGGCCAGTAGGCCCGATCTGCCAGCTGTGCGACGAGCGGAGGGGCGGGCTGAGATGAGAGCACTGGCCAGCGGGGAATGTGGGCCCAAGCATTTTGGCACGAGGCGCCTTCAAAGGTCACCAGGGGCTTGGAGGGCCCTGCCCATTCTCCTGCTCTGAATGACCGACGGCATCCCTTGTGGCCCGGTTGGCAGCGGGGCGGCAGGGAGAGTGTGGCACTGGGGCTCGGGGTTCCCCAATCCCCGGCTTTGCGGCGCCAGGGCCTTTGGGAGGGACCCCTTGGGGACGGACCTAGGGTTAGGTTTAGCCCCCGGGAGGCCGGCAGGCCCGATCTGCCGGCTGTGTGGCGAGCGGAGGGGCGGGCCGAGATGAGGGTGCTGGCGAGCGGGAACATGGGCCCAAGCGTTTTGGCGCGAGTAGCCTTCGAAGGTCGCCAGGGGCTAAGGGGGCCTTGCCCGTTCTCCCTCCCTGAATGACCAGCAGCGCCTCTACCAGCCCGGTTGGTGGCGGGGAAGCAAGGTGAGTCCGGTGCTGGGGCTCAGGGGTCCACAATCCCCGGCATTGCAGCAGCAGGTGCCTTGGGAGGGGCCCCTCGTGGGCCAATCTAGGGTTAGGGTTAGCCCCCAGGAGACCGTCAGGCCAGATCAGCCAGCTTTGCGGTGAGTGGAGGGGCGGGCTGAGGTGAGGGCGCTGACAAGCGGTAGCGTGGGCACAAGCGTTTTGATGCGGGGTGCCTTCGAAGGTCGCCCGTGGCTCGGAGGGCCCTGCCTGTTCTCACGCCCTGAATGACCGGCGGTGCAGCTAGGGGCCTGGGTGGCAGTGGGGCGGCACAGTGAGTCTGGCGCTGGGGCTCAGTTGTCCCCAATCCCTTGTGTTGCGGCTCCAGGCCCCTTGGGATGGGCCCCTAGGGGGCCTACATGGGGTTAGGGTTAGCCCCCAGGAGGCTGGGAGGCCCAATCCGCTGGCTGTGCGGTGAGCGGAGGGGCAGGCCGAGGTAAGGGCGATGGCGAGTGGGAGCGTGGTCCCAAGCGCTTTGGCGCGGGGGGCCTTCGAAAGTCGCTGGGGGCTTGGAGGGCCCTGCCGTTCTCCCGCCCTGAATGACCGGTGGTGCCCCTTGTGGCCCAGGTGGCGGTGGGGGCATGGTGAGTCTGGCGCTGGGGCTCAGGAGTCCCCAATACTCGTCATTGCGGTGCCAGGCCCCTTGGGAGGGGCCACTAGGGGGTAGGCCTAGGGTTCGGGTTAGCCCCCAGAAGGCCCGCAGGCCCGATCCGCCAGCTGTGCGGCGAGTGGAGGGGAGGGCCGAGGTAAGGGCGCTGGCGAGTGGGAGCGTGGGCCGAAGCGTTTTGTCGTGGGGAGCCTTCAAAGGTCTCCGGGGGCTCAGAGGGCCCTACCCGTTCTCCCGCACTGAATGACCGGCGGCTCCCCTAGCAGCCTGGGTGGTGGCGGAGCTGCAGGGTGAGTCCGGCGCTGGGGCTCGGGAGTCCTCAATCCCTGGCGTTGCAGCGCCATGCCCCTTGGGATGGGCCCCTAGGGGGCCTACCTAGGGTTAGGGTTATCCACCAGGAGTCTGGGAGGCCTGATCCGTCAGCTGTGCGGCGAGCGGAGTGGCGGACTGAGGTAAGGGCACAGGTGAGCGGGAGCGTGGGCCCAAAGCGTTTTAGTGTGGGGGGCCTTCAAAAGTCGCCGGTGGCTTGGAGGGCCCTGCCCGTTCTCCCTCCCTGAATGACTGGCGGTGCCCCTAGCGGCCCAGGGAGCGGTAGGGCGGGAGGGTGAGTCCGGCGCTGGGGCTCGGGGGTCCCCTATCCCCGGTATTGTGGCAATAGGAACCTGGGATGGGCCCCTCGGGGGCCCACCAAAGTTAGGGTAACACCCAGGAGGCTGGCAGTCCCGATCCACAAGCTGTGCAGCGAGCGGAGGGGCGGACCGAGGTAAGGGCACAGGGAGCGGGAGCATGGGCCCAAGGGTTTTGGCGTGGGGGGGCTTCGAAGGTCGCCAGGGGCTCGGAGGGATCTGCCCGTACTCCCTCCCTGAATGACCGACAGTGCTCCTAGCGGCCCGGGTGGCGGCGGGGCAACACAGTGAGTCCAGCGCTGGGGTTCAGGGGTCCCCAATACCCGGGGTTGCGGCGCCAGGCCCCTTGGGACGGGCCCCTGGAGGGCCGACCTAGGGTTAGGCTTAGGCCCCAGGAGGTCGGCAGTCCCTATCAGCCGGGTGTGCAGCGAAGGGGTGGGCCGAGGTGAGGGCGCTGGCGAGTGGGAGCGTGGGCCGAAGCGTTTTGTCGTGGGGAGCCTTCAAAGGTCTCTGGGGGCTCAGAGGGCCCTACCGGTTCTCCCGCACTGAATGACCGGCGGCTCCCCTAGCGGCCCGGGTGGTGGCTGAGCTGCAGGGTGAGTCCAGCGCTGGGGCTCAGTAGTCCCAAATCCCGGCGTTGCTGCGCCAGGCCCTTTGGGATGGGCCCCTGGGGGGCCTACCTAGGGTTAGGGTTAGCCCCCAGGAGGCTGGGAGGCCTGATCCGTGGGCTGTACGGCGAGAGGAGGGTCAGGCCGAGGTAAGGGCGATGGTGAATGGGAGCGTGTTCCCAAGCGCTTTGAGGCAGGGGGCCTTCGAAAGTCGCTGGGGGCTCGGAGGGCCCTGCCGTTCTCCCGCCCTGAATGACTGGTGGTGCCCCTTGTGGCCCAGGTGGCGGTGGGAGGCATGGTGAGTCCGGCGCTGGGGCTCAGAAGTCCCCAATCCTCCTCATTGCGGCGCCAGGCCCCTTGGGAGGGGCCACTAGGGAGTCGACCTAGGGTTCGGGTTAGCCCCCAGAAGGCCCACAGGCCCGATCCGCCATCTGTGTGGCGAGCTGAGGGGATGGCCGAGGTAAGGGCGCTGGCGAGCAGGAGCGTGGGCCCTAGCGTTTTGGTGCGGGGGGCCTTCGAAGGTCGCTGGAGTCTTGGAGGGCCCTGCCCCTTCTCCCTCCCTGAATGACCGGCGGTGCCCCTAGCGGTCCAGGTGGCGGTAGGGCAGGAGGGTGAGTCGGGCGCTGGGGCTCGGGATTCCCAAATTCCCCGTGTTGGGGCAATAGGAACCTGGGATGGGCCCCTCGGGGGCCCACCAAAGGTTAGGGTAACACCCAGGAGGATGGCAGTCCCAATCCACTGGCTGTGCTGTGAGCGGAGGGGCGGACCGAGGTGAGGGCATAGGCGAGCGGGAGCATGGGCCCAAGCGTTTTGGCGCGGGGGGCCTTCGAATGTCACCAGGGGCTTGGAGGGATCTGCCTGTGCTCCCTCCATGAATGACCGACAGTGCTCCTAGCGGCCCAGGTGGCGGCGGGGCAACATGATGAGTCCGGCACTGGGACTCGGGGGTCCCCAATCCCAGGCATTGCGGTGCCAAGCCCCTATGGAGGGGCCCCTCAGGGGCAAACCTAGGGTTATGGATAGCCTCCAGGAGGAGGGCAGGCCTCATCCACCAGCTCTGCACCGTGCGGGGGGTGGGCCGAGGTGAGGGCGCTGGCAAGCAGGAGCGTGGGAGCCAGAGTTTTTTCGCGGGGGGCCTTCGAACGTTGCAGGGGGATAGGAGGGCCCTGCCCGTTCTCACTTCCTGAATGACTGGCAACGCCCCTAGCGCCCTGGGTGCTTGTGGGGTGGCAGAGTGAGTCCAGCACTGGGGCTCGGGGTTCCCAAATCCCCGGCATTGCGGTGCCAGGCTCCTTGGGAGGGGCCTCTCGGGGGCCGACCTAGGGTAAGTGTTAGCCCCCAGGAGTCCAGCAGGCCCGTTCCCCCAGCTCTACAGCAGGCGGAGGGGCAGGCCGAGGTGAAGGTGCTGGCGAGAGGGAGTGTGGGCCCAAGCGTTTTGGCGCGGGGGGCCTTTGAATGTCGCCGGGGCTTGGAGGGCCCTGCCCATTCTCTCGCCCTGAATGACTGGCGGCGCCCTTAGCAGCCCGGGTTGCTGTGGGGCGGCAGGGAGACTTAGGCGCTGGCCTCGGCGGTCCCCAATCCCTGGCGTTGTGGTGCCAGGCCCCTTGGGAGGGGCCCCTTGGGGGCTGACTAGGGTTAGGGTTTGTCCCCAGGAGGACGGCAAGCCCAGCGCTAAGTGGTTCTGGCAATGTAACAAAAATGCCATACACTTATCTGTAAGAAATAACAGTGTACAGGAACCCTCTTAGCCCTAACATCATCCTTTCTGAATATGGAAGCCAGCCCCAAGGTGGTCCTGGAAGTCTGACGAAAGGGCTAAGCACTTTTCTCTGAGTCTCCACACTATGCAGGGAAAGACCAAAGTACATCATCTTTCAGGAGTAGGAAGCATTAATGAAAAGGTTCTGGAATTTCGAGGACTCTGACCCATCCTTATTGGTAATAAACCACCCTGTACAGGAAAACACCTTCAACTCTCATCAGCCTCCTCAATCCTGATTCCAATTCAACTTTGGGTGTGTAGGACTAGGGAAATATCCACATCTTATTGCTAAGAAAGAACGATGTCAGGGTAATGCCCTTCAAGTCACCTCAGCCTTCCTGAAGATGGAAGCAGGAATCAAGGTGGTTATGTTACCATGAGGTAAGGAAGATGAGCATATAAGTGAGAAACAACAGTGGGCAGGACCTCTCTTCCAACGAACAGTATCTTTGCTTAATGTTGAATCCCTATGGTAAGTGGTTGTGGGCATTTGTGAGGTCAAAATCTGAAGTGTTTTGTAAAACCTCTTGGTCATTCACAGATGAGACTAAGGTAGTTGGGGACTCCTAGGCAGTGATTTGTCCACTGTCAAAAATATAAAAAGATAAGAGACAGATGAGGTCTCCTCAGGCATTGTCCTTTATCCTCATCCTCCGTGAGGATGGTCATCTCTGGACAGCTCAGTGACAGGGTCTCATTCACAGTGGGGGCATCTGTTCCTCACAGACATCAGGCAGGGAAATGGATTTGGTTCTCTGTGCCAGCCCAGCCACAGCTGAATGTCACAGCACCCTCTCGTGGGCTCATAAGGGTTTCACTGTCACCAGGCAGGTCATTGTATTTGATAAACCACTGTGAGAGTTTGCAATTGCCTTCATCTGCAACCTCCTAGAAGCAAATGCAGGTGTCTGGTACCATGTGAAGTCATGTGAAGGCATTGTGAGAAAGTGTCCTTTTGCTTAAGAAAAACATGGAGCTGGGGCTCCTGGCTGGCTCAGCCAGTTAAGCATGTGCCTTTGGCTCAGGTTATGATCCCAGGGTTCTGGGATTGAGCCCGGGCTCCCTGCTGAGCAGGAAAGGAGGTAGGGAAATAGCTTAGAACCCACAGAGAATGTGAATAAAGGGGAGTGAAATGGAACTTGGTCTGTGTTTTGCTTTAGGGATTTAAGTTAGTTTTTTCTCAATTGTGATTGTTCTTGAAACAGAAAAGCTGTATTGGTTTTTTTTACCTTTAATTTTTTTCTACTAATAATTTGTTATTATGATATGTTAGTCACTATACAGTATTTCCTTAGTTTTTGATGTAGTGTTCCATGATTCATTATTTGCATATAACACCCAGTGCTCCATGCAATATGTACCTTCCTTAATACCCATCACTGGCCCATCCCAATCCCCCACCCCT
This sequence comes from Ursus americanus, assembly GCF_024610735.1. Classification (NCBI taxonomy): domain Eukaryota; kingdom Metazoa; phylum Chordata; class Mammalia; order Carnivora; family Ursidae; genus Ursus; species Ursus americanus. Next base: position 442,721 of record NW_028273691.1, on the reverse strand, counting down.
CTCCCCTCTGAAGCCCTCAGTTTGTTTCCCAGAGTCCATAGTCTCTCGTGGTTCATTCCCCCTTCTGTTTAGGGTCCATCATCTAAAGGGACAGACAGTGGAAGTTCACCAAATATAAGATAGAAATTTCATTGTTCATTATAGATGCCGCCAAGTAGTTCCCAGACATTTCATTCTACTGTAGTAATTCATTATACCTGTGAAGGTGCACGTGGAAGACAATTGATGCATGCATAGTGGTAATAAAACACGCCCCTCAGTAGTAGAATAAGAGAGGATGCATATGTGTAAAATTATTCGACTACAGCTTCCATGCTTTCCCTTTGGTTCCTTATTATCTATGAAATTGGACAATTTTTGTTCTCTAGGCTTAAAACTCATTGTCAAGTATTCAGAGTTTTTCAATGCTGATCTTCTCCTGTATAAGTTACCAAAAACCTAAAATATGTATGAACTTTAAACGCGCTATATTGAAAATGACAGCAGGGAAGTTCCATTTTGTAAATATTGTGTCAATGGATCTCTATTTTGACATCAGTGTTCATTAGAAATGATGACATTTCATGTGAGTATAAATATCAATGTGAAAAAGAAAAGGTAGGAAGAACCTTGAATGTTTAAGTAATTGCTGAAATGACAGGTGTGTGTGTGTGTGTGTGTGTGTGTGTGTGTGTAATTGATTTTCAGTGAATGGTTCAGCTCCTTGTAGGGCTTCCGAGAGAGCCCAGGTGAACCTTTCAATGAGTTGGTATCTGTTTTCAGAACATGGGAATCTCTTAGTCCAATAGTCAATCAGGCAAGCTTTGAGGTCTTGAAGAGTTTCAGTCCTCAGCGATGGTGTTGCAGAACCTTGTGAGCAAACCCTAGGGTATGGTCAGAGCCCTCATTAGCTGGTACCAAGGTGTGACGATTTCAGACAGCATTTCCCAAAGAAGTACCTCTTGAGTCTCTGTCCTTGTCAGTTCCCTACACTTCCTTACACTAGTTATGTGATCAGTGTGTTTCAGGATAATCCCCACATGTGATTTTTGCTATTTCCTACTAGTCCTATCTGTTTCTCATCTTCTTCTTTTATGGTAGGGGTTGGGAAGCAACCTGTGTGGTGGAGGAAGGGGTGTGCTAGTTGTCTGCCTTCAGAGGAACAAATGATGCCTAGAAATTGTACTGTAGTTTGAGGTTAATTGTCCATCCTCTGAGTGTCAGGAATTGCATCACTTTACTTTGATGCTAGTCTGTTCTTCAAGCTGTCCTCAGAAATAAGGACGTCATCCATCTAGGGAATACTGGTTTGTTTGTATGTTTTCATTTTAGGAAAGGCTTTGCTGTTCCTGAAAATAATACTGTAGAGCACCCTTTCCTGTTCTTATTGGCCATCAGTCAATCTTTTGTGAAGTATTCGTTTATAAATAGACTCTATGGTTGATGAGCAGGAATTCTTTATTGACAAGTCTTTGTCAGTGTGTGTATTGCAAATCTTTACTTCCCAGCCTGCGGTTCACTTTTTCATTTTCTTATGGTCATAAGATAAGGAGAAATGTCACATTTTTATGAAGTTCCACTGAATTCTTTTAAATGGTTAGTGCACCCTATGTCCTACCCCAAGATTGACAGGTTCTACGTTTTCTTTCAGAAACTGTCCAATGGGAAGCTACAATCCATTTTCTCTGTCCATTTATTGCTTACAAATGTCACATTTTTATGAAGTCCCACTGAATTCTTTTAAATGGTTAGTGCACCCTATGTCATACCCCAAGATTGACAGGTTCTACGTTTTCTTCAGAAACTGTCCAATGGGAAGCTACAATCCAATTTCTCTGCCCATTTATTGCTTACAAATGTATTTTGACCATCTGTTTCCCAGGAAACCTCATTATTATTATTATTATTATTATTATTATTATTATTATTATTATTTTAAATTGCATTTTTAATTCTAATATGATATTTAAACACTGTTTTTGATTTTCTATGTACACAATCGTATTATCTGTGAATAGTCACAATTATCCCCTCAATTCTTATCCTTTTTGTTTCTCTTGCCTTAAAACACTGGTAGATTCTCTGATGTCACAATAAATAGAGCATCATTGTTTGAAGATTTTAATATACCTTTCTCAAGATCTGAAAGAAAAAGCAGACAAAACATTGGTAACAAATGTGACCTAATTGACATATAGGGAACATTCCATAATAAGTGCAGAATACATTATTTTCAAGTGGTCATAGACTCTTTACCCAAATAGATGATAGGTGGGGCCAAGAATCAAGTCTACAAATGTTAAACCCTGAAATTAACTAGATTCTATTCTTAGACCACTGCGGAATTGAGCCACAGTCATAGCGAAAAGAAAATCAAGAAGTCCTTCAATGTTTAAAATTAAATGGAACTTTGCTACATATCCTAAAGGTCAAAGAGGGAATCTCAATGGAAATTCTGAACCTTTTCTACATGAGGGCTCACACACAATGGCACTTTCTTTGTGAAGAGCATTATAATAACCTAGACAGGAGATGAGCCTTAAGTCAGAGTTCTGCCTGCCCCAGCCACACCTGGCAGGCTTGGCCTGTGGTCCCCCTCAGCTGTCCTTTCTGGTGGTCCTGAGCTAAGGGGGTCAACATGGCCATATGGAAATGGGAAGCTGCCCACTCATAATGATGACGGTGCCCACTACCCAGCTGCCCTCTCTGGTGGCTTTGAGCTAAGGGGGTCAACATGGCCGTATGGAAATTAGAAGCTCCCCACTCTTAGTGATGACGTTGCTATCGTATCATCCTCACCAGTCCAACAACATGATTTCTGAGTGAACTATGACACAAGAGTGACTTCTTGGCATTCCTTCAGGTTTGAAAATCATCTGGTGAGTCATCTATTCGAAATATGGATTCAACATGTGTACTTTATTCTGGAAAAGCAATAGACCCAATAGCAATTATGGCTTCCTGAGATCTTGTTCTTGAGAGACATCATACTGGCTCTTTGTAGCATTCTGCCTCTTAAACTTCCCAACTAGGGTGTAGATATTTTTAGGCACATTTTCAGACGGTTAGAAAGGGACTCGGATGATATGAGTCACAGAGGATTTTAGTGTCAGAAACCTAAGTGGGATCCCCAAACTGACTCCAAATCGCTTGTTGTTCCATACAGGGTACTATTTCCCTCTTATCTCTGGTCTTCTCAATCTGGAAACCTATCAAGTATCAGGATTTTCTTGTCATGTGGACAACTGGAACGAATTCAGCGGGCCTTTTCACATCTGCCCATGGTGATCATTAAGATCATTATCTCAGTGGAGGACCTCTGGGTAAGATACTCAAAGATCCTTAGGAATAGAGACAGTATAATATTTTTCTGGTATTAAAGTTACTGAAATCAACTATCTTTTTTAGTCCATTCAGGCTCTGGTATGTTCAGAGGGTGCTGTAAAACAGGTCTGAAATAGTATTTAAAAACACTCAGCTCAGCCTCTTCTACAAAGTGAGCCAATGCTTATAAATATGGCTAAAATATTCCCTTACCTACGATGACTTCCCAGCCATCGTAGTGTTTATATGGTATGACTGTCACTTACATTAGTCAACATTTGCAGAGAAAGAACTTAGTGCATCCAGGGGGCACTTCATGTTGAAATTAGTTTCTGACAACGAGCTATTGTGTTTTATTCTGCAGTCCAAGGGAATGGTGCCAGACATCTCTAAGGTGTCTAGCAGTTCTACAATTCTGATTTTAAGTGGTCTGTGTGCTTCATAGATTTGGGCAGGAGAAGGGCAGGAGTCCAGAGACTGTGAACACTTCTGTTACCTGTGCTGACCATGAAGCAGGTAGCCTTCTGTGGGATTCATTTTGAATTCTTGGTACTGTTGTGAAAGGTGCATTTGTCTCAAATTCCTCCATTTAGGAGTAATTATAATGATGAAAGTAATTTTTATCTTATATCATCTGTGGACCCTGATCCTGGGCTCCCAGGGAAGCTATCCTTTAACATTTTACCCGGCTCAAATTGATTGGGCAAAACCTCAAAGCATGGGCCCTATTACTATCCCAAGCACATGTTGTACATCTGCTTCGAGAAGAAAACAATAACCAAAAATGCCAACATAAAGATAAGAAAAAATAAAGAACCTCTTTGGCTCCCATAAGATTAAAGTCATACTGACATGTACATACTGAAAACATAAGAAAGAGTCTGTCACTTTCTAGAATCTAAGAATATCCTCATTGTGGTGTGTAACTCTGTACTTAAAAGAAAACAGAAAAAAATATATAAGCCTGCCCCAAATGTTCCTTCCCCGGAGCACTCCCTTCTTGGTGAAGATTGTGTCTCCCAGGAAGCTGTCCTGACTTGGGTTTGAATAAAGGTCTCTTCCTTTCTCTCTAAAATGTTTTTAAAAGTTCATTCACGCAATGTTGATAATAACAGTGTTTTCTATTTAAGTGAGAAATAAATGTTCCACTCTAGTTTTATTGGGAATAGACGAATTTAGGGTTTCTTTAGAAGAGTAAGTCTGCCTTCCAGAAAAGGCAAGGTCATTGGTCTATTGAGAATGAAGATAATTACTGCTAAACAACAAGTATGTGTTGCCCCTTCGCCCAGAAACCGAAGCAGGTGTGCAGGCTTTAGGTCAGAGGTGACTTCTTGTCCCCAGCTGACAACACTTCTCTGGTCTGGCTCCAAGACCCCCAAGGTTTTGAACGTCAGCATCGGAGTCAGCGAGGCAGCTTGTCACAGGACGCCAGTGTTCAGAGAAAGCACAGGTATGTTTGGCAAAATGTCCTATCTATGTCAGGGCTGGAGGTAAAACCTCTCATTATCCCAAAACCTCCTGGGCTTTTCTCTTTTCTCTAGTTGAGCCACAAAGTAAAATTGAAGTAGCTGTCAGCATTCTGGGTTTGGTACAAGAATTACTTAGTTTCCCTGCAGGTAGAACTTTGCAGGGGATCACAATTTCTCTGTCCATTTATTGCTTACAAATGTATTTTGACCATCTGTTTCCTAGGAACCATCTTTTATTAGAAAGGGAAGGTGAGATTCACTCTGTGCCTGTTTGTAACATCTAATTTGTTCCTTCATCTAACAGTGTTTATTCAATTGGGCCTAAGATATGGTTGAGTGGCAAGCATCTAGAGTTAGGTGGCTTTTTTTCATCTGATACAGACTTGGATGATGTCATTTGACAAAGGTGATTTTTCATCATTGATTAGTTTATTCATCAGAAGAGTTAAAATTAGGGTGGAGGGAAAATTCAAAATTATCCAAACCGGCCTGTTCCTGTTTAAAAGTTGAGCTTGACTTTCTAGTTTTACTAAATGTATTATCTCGATATTTTGAGGTGCCATATTCTCTCTGTAGTTTCTTTGGTGGTGGAGTCAGAAGGAGAGTCTGGGAATTCTTTTGGATAGTGGCATGCTGGTGGCTTCAAGGGGCTTGGCGTCAGGAGCCTTGGGGTGAAGTCTGCAACTGCTTGCCTGACCCTGGGTGCATCTCACAGAGGTTTTGCTTCATCTTATGAAATTGCCAGCAGATAATGTTCTGCTTAAAGGGGAACACTCCCATCCTGTTGGTGGCAATGCAAAGTGGTGCAGCCAGTCTAGGAAACAGTGTGGGGGTTCCTCAAAAAGTTAAACATTGAACAACCCCATGATCCAGCAATTGCTCTCCTAGGTATTTACCCAAAGGATACAAAAATGCAGATTCAAAGGGGGTACATGCACCATGATGTTTATAGCAGCAATGTCCACAGTAGCCAAACTATGGAGAGAATCCCAAAGTCTATGCACTGATGAATGGATAAAGCAGAAGTGGGATACATATATATAATGGAATATGACCCAGCTTCAAAAAGAATGAAATCTTACCCTTTGCAAGGATGTGGATGGACCTAGAGTGTATTAAGCTAAGCAAAATATTTGAGGAAAGAGAAATATCCTATGCTCTCATGCTTGTGGAATTTCAGAAAGAAAACAGATGAACAGAGTGGAGGGGTGATGAGAGAGGCAAACAAGGAAATAGACTCAAACTTGGAGAACAAACTGAGTGTTGCTGCAGGACAGGGGCATGGGGGGAAGAGTTAAATGGGTGAGGGGTATTAAGGAGGGCACTTGTGATGAGCACCGGGTACTGTATGCAGGTGAGGAATCACTAAATCCTACCCCTGAAGCGAATATTCCATGGCATGTGAACTAACTGGAATTTAAGTAAAAGAAGAAAGGAAAAAGTGTTCTGCTTCATGAAGAGTGAGGTAAAATTGTAGTGATTTGGGCTGTACTATTCTATAGATGAGAGATGTGAAACACCCTGTTGTAGGATACACTAGTTACTTATCACATAAGGAGTCCTCAGAAAGCTGCAATGAAAGATTCAGGTCTCAGAGCATGTTCATGTTCCAATGATATTTTACAGTTTGCACAGGTAGGAAAGAAGGTGGAGAGAGAGGCAACAGAAGGGGAAAGCAGGTGTGAACCTTTCATTTGTTAGCATTATAGCTTTCTCATGAAAGCTTTATGTCAGTGTGATTTTGGAAGCAGAGGGGGAATCCGGGAGCTTTGCAGGAGACAGGGGGGAGTTCCAGGTCTGGGTAAAGCTGACAGGGGTCCTAGAGGAGAGCTGAATGCATTCTGCAGCAGGGTGTGTTCAGGGTGGGCTCCAGGGGTGGCTGTGGGTCTCCTGGGTGAGAGTTGTGACAGGTGAGGGCTGTGTGCAAGTTCCTGGCTGAGGACAAGTGAGGCACTGGCTGAGAGCTGGCAGAGAACCTTCTTCTGGGCCGCCATCCTCACCCAACACACAGCCTCATCTTCTGTTCCTGTCACTCCAATTCAGACTTCTCCGAAGTTGAGTGAGAACACATCAAGAGCATTCTTAACAGAAGGGAAAGCATGTGCAAAGGCTCTGGGGCAGGAGAATTTCAGGTATGTCCAGGAGCAGCAAGAAGGACCTGTAGCCACAGGAGACAGCTTAGGACATGACCTCAGAGAGGTGTCAGAAAGCCATTCCAGGGCTATAACCCCATGAGACCAAGTTTCACTGGGCCATCGTGGCTACAGTGTTGAGAACAGATGACAGAGGGTTGAAGATGGCAAGGGAGGTCAATGACGAAGCTTTTCCAGGATCTCAGGCACTGTGGACCAGACAGGTGGCCTTGGATGGAGTGGTTAGACATATTCTGGGTCCATTTTGAAGATGGAGCTCGCAGGATTTGCTGATGGGTTAGCTATTAGGAGCTGGAGAACGGAGGAATTGGGGTAAATCCCATCTGTTGTGGGTTTTCCTGATCGAGGGGAAGGAGAGGTTTTCTCAGGGGGTAGGAGGTAGTCCGTGTTCCGCATGCTGAGGAAAGTGCTTTTCCCGGTGGATCTGCTGAGGTTTGTGTCTGGGAGTACCTTTCACATCTCCTCCCTCAGCAATGCTCAAGTACAAGTATCCCCCACTTTTTAAACGTTCACAGTAAGACACTGGGCTTTCTTGAAAGAACTATGTTATTACCCATCTTCAGTAAGAGGAAGAGACCTGAAGAGGATTTCCCTCTTATGAAAAAAGGTGAACAGTGAGAATCGCGGTCAGCATCTGTTTTGGGGAGAAGCACGACAGAGGCGGCGTGCACCCCAACCAGGTCCTTCCGCTGGGATCCGCTCTCCGCATCCAGCCACCAGCATTTTGAATGGTGTCTGTGAGCCTCTGCTTCTGCTTTATCTTCATTTATGCTGGGCCTCCGTTAGAAACTTGTGTCCTGAGGCCTAAGAAAAGCCAAAGAGAGGAATTTTGGAGTCTGAGCACACTGTCTAATTGTTCCGTGTAAATTAATGGTCATTCCTTCTTGACACCATTTCTGCTGTGCAAGGTTTCTCAGAAGCCCTGTACTTTCAAAGAGCAGGGAAACCTATACCCCATGCTGCAGGGTTAGTTTTAGTCTCCATGCTGGACAGAACATTTCATGACTGTCGGATTTTCTCACTCAAACATTGAGACTTTGACCACCTTCACCCGTTTCTAGCACCCCATCTCCGAATCTGGCACCTACCAATCTGCTCTCAGTATCTATGCGTTCAGTATTTGTTTATTCCTCGTGGAATGTACATGAGAGCATCTGGTATTGGTCTTTCTGTGTCTGAGTTACTTGGCATAAGGACCCCAAGGTCTGTGTTTCCATGTCTGGTTCTTGTGAATAATGCTGCACTGAATGTGGGAGTGCATCTGTATTTTTGAGGCAGTATTTTTGTGTTCTCCAAATCAATACTCTGTAGAGCCATTACTGGGTCATGTGGTAGTTGTATTTATTTTTTCAGGAACCTCCATACCGTTTGTCACAATGGCTGCACCAATTTCCATTCCCACCAACAGTGCACAGTGTCTCCTTGTCTGCACACCCTTGACCCCACCTGGTGTCTGTCTCTGGGAAAATTGCTGTTCCAACAATTGTGAGGGGATAGCCGATTGTGGGTTTGATGATGTTTCCCTGTCGATATTAAGTGATGTCGAATAACTTTCTCTGTCTGTTGGCACCTGTGTGCCATCTTTGGAAAGTATCTATTCACATATTCTCCCATTTTTTAATACAGATTTTTTTTTGTTTTGATTTGTACGGGTGTTGTGTGTATTTTGGATATTAGCCTCTTCTCACACATATGATTCGCAGATATTTTTTCTTATTGGGTCAGTGGCCTTTTAAGTTTTTGCTGGTTTCTTTTGCCAAGTGGAAGATTTCAGTTTGAAGTTGTTCCACTTGTTTATTTTTGCTTTTGTTTCTTTGCGTTTGGTGTCGGATCTGAAGACTCTTTGCCAAAACCTATGTCGAGAGACTTAGTACCTGTGTCTTCTTGGAGGTTTATGGATTCAGGTCTTATTTTCAAATCATTCATCCATTAAAAATTTTGGTGGTGTAAGAAATTGACCCAGTTATATTCTTCTGCCTTTAGTGTCCAGTTTGGCTGTTACCGCTCACTGTAGACACAGTCCTTCCCTCATGGCATATCTTCTGCTGCTGTGTCATAAGTTAGGATCATCTACGTGTGGGTAAGTTTGTGAGCTTTCTGTTCTGTTCCACTGACCTTGGGTCTGTGTTTATGCCAGTAGCATCCTGTTTTGATGACAACATCTTTGTAATCTAGCTTGAAATCCAGGAGTGTGTTGACTGCACCTTTCTTTCTTCAGGTTGCTTTGCGTTTTTGGGGCCTTTTGTGATTCCATACAAGTTTGAGGACTGTTATCTATTTCCTTGAATAATGCCACTGGAATTCAGATAGGGATTTCATCACATCTGTCGATTGCTTTGGGTACGATGGACATGTTAACATAATTAACTCTTCCAGTTAAGGAGCATGGCGTATGCTTCCATTTGTTTGTGTTGCCTTCCAAATCTTTGAACCACACATTCTGCCCCCCTCGACACACATGTTTTTCATTTCTTTTCTGCCATGTGTTGAGTGTACTATGTCTTTCGCATTTTTGGTTACTTTTATTCCTAGATTTTTTTTGATGCAATTGTAAATGGCATTGCTTTTTTAATTTCTCTTTGCGAAAGTGTGTCATCAGTATACAGAAATGCAAGAAGTTGGGTCATCTGGGTGGCCCCATAGGTGACGTGTCTGCCTTCAGCTCAGGTCATGATCCCAGAGTTCTGGGATTGAGCCCCGTGTAGGGCTCCCCGCTTATCGAGGGTCTGCTTCTCCCTCTTTCTGACACTACCCCTGCATGTGCTTTTTCTCTTCCTCTCAAATAAATAAATAAAATCTGAAAAAAAGTAAAGACAACAGGTCTCTGTATATTGACTTTATATCCTGCAGCTTTCTTGAATTTGTTTAAATTAACAGTTTTTTTTTTTGTGGAATCTTTCGGGATTTCATGTCATTTGCAAATAGTGACAGTTTTCCTGTATGGATTTCATATCTTTCTCCTTTTTTAAAATGATGTTAGTCACCCTACAGTACTTCATTTGTTTTTGATGAAGTGTTCCATGATTCATTGCTTGCATATAACCCCTAGTGCTCATTATGACACGTGCCCTCCTTAATACCCATCACCAGGATTACCCATTCCCCTACCCTCCCTTTCTGCAACCTTCATTTTGTTTCCCAGTGTCAATAGTCTCTCATGGTTCATCTCCCCCTCTCATTCCCCCCCCTTCACTTTTCCCTTCCTTCTTCTAATGTTACATGCTATTCCTTCCATTCCACATCGGAGTCAAACTTTATGATAATTGTCTTTCTCTGCTTGACTTAATTTCACTTAGCATAATCCCCTCCTGGTCCATCCACCTTGGTGCAAATGGTGGGTATTCATCCTTTCTGATGACTGAGTAATATTCCATTGTATAGATGAACCACATCTTCTTCGTCCATTCATTTGCTGAAGGACATCTTGGCTCCTTCCACAGTTTGGCTATTATGGACATTGTTGCTATGAACGTTGGGATACAGGTGTCCCTTCTTTTCATTACTCTGTGTCTATAGGGTAAATACCCAGTAGTGCAATTGGTGGGTCATAGGATAGCTCTGTGTTTAATGTCTTGAGGAACCCCCATATTGTTCAAAAGTGCCTATACCAGCTTGAATTCTCACGAGTAGTGTAAGAGGGCTCCCCTTTCTCCATATCCTCTCTGACTTTTTGTAATTTCCTGTCTTGTTAATTTGTTTTTCAAGATTTTATTTATTTATTCCACAGAGATAGAGATGGCCAGCGAGAGAGGGAACACAAGCAGGGGGAGTGGGAGAGGAAGAAGCAGGCTCATAGCGGAGGAGCCTGATGTGGGGCTCGATCCCGTAATGCCAGGATCACGCCCTTAGCCGAAGACAGACGCTTAACCTCTGTACTACCCAGGTGCCCCCTGTGTTGTTAATTTTAACCATTCTAACTGGTATAAGGTGGTATCTCATTGTCGTTTTGATTTGTATTTGCCTGATGGCAAGTGATGTGGAGCATTTTTTCATGTGTCTGTTGGCCATTTGTATGTCTTCTTTGGAGAAGTATCCCTTTGTGTCTTCTGCCCATTTTTTGGGTGTCGAGTTTGAGGAGTTCTTTATAGATCTTGGATACTAGCCCTTTATCTGTAATATCATTTGCAGATATCTTCTTCGATTCCATAGGTTGACTTTTTGTTTTGTTGATCATTTGGTTTGCCAAGCAGAAGCTTTTTATCTTGGTGAAGTGCCAATAGTTCCTTTTTTGCTTATTTCCTTTGCCTTTAGAGACGTGGCTTGCAAGAAGTTGTTGTGTCCAAGTTTGAAGAGTTCTTTTGATTTTGATATGAGACAGGAATCCATTATCTTTCTTTCCTGATTGTATTCGAGTCCTCTGTCTTTCTTGGTGAGTCTAGCTAAGTTTGTCAGTTTTGTTTATCTTTCCAAAAAAGGCAGCTTTCATTTTCATTGTTTTTTTTTTGTCTTTTTAGTCTCCGTTGGATTTATTTATGCATTCCTTTTTGTTATTTCCTTATTTCTACTAATTTGGGGCTTTGTTTGTTGTTTTATTTTCTACTTCTTTACCACATAAATCAAGTTGTTTATTGGAGACCATTCTCATGGATTGATGAAGACTTGAGTTTCTATGAATGTCCCCCATAAAGCTACTTTTGCTGCATCCCTTATGTTTTTGTAAGTTGTCTTTTTCATCAGTGTCAAGGTACTTCTAAAATCTTTTTTGATTTCTTCTTTGACTGTTGGTTGTTCAGTAGCTTGTTGTTAAATCTCCACATATTTTTTTAAGATTATTTAGGTATCTGACAGAGAGTGAGACAGTGAAAGAGGGAATGGAAGCAGGGGGGTGGGAGAGGGAGAAGCGGGCTTCCCGCTGAGCAAGGAGCCTGATTCCAGGCTAAATCCCAGGATCCTGGGATCAGGACCTGAGCTGAAGGCAGATCCTTAACAACTGATCCACCCAGGCCCCAAAAATCTCCACCTATTTTTGACTGTCCCATTTTTTTCTTGAGACTGATTTCTAGTTTCATATCATTGTGGTTGGACAAGATTTGAAGCAGAAGGTGAAGAGAGCATTCAGATAAAGGTTTGTTTCCTGAAGGGTTTTCTGAGGGCAGAGCATGAGTTCCGTGGGACGGAGGAAGGTTTTGTGAGACGGGGGTGGGGTTAACCCTTGTTAGAATTACTGACTACTACCATGCAGGCTGTGTGCTACTGTTCACACCGTAGTCCTGATGGACTTGTACTTCATTAGAAATATTTTCTAGGAGGTGTAGGCATAGCCTTCTCTTAAAGAAAGGTGCCATGTGGGTTCATGGCATGACCCCAGGTCAGCAACCAGGATGTATGGTATTGTGGGTGATCAGAAACAGGCTTTCTGTGGGAAGTGACAGAAATAAGATATGGTGAGCTCCAAGACCATAGGTGAGGTCCCGAGTGACCCACTGGGTGTTGGGTTCTGTGGATCTGTCCCATCAGGTGCTGTGGAATTCAGGGACACCCTCCTGTCTGTGGATTTGTGTGGAGACAGGTAGACATCAGTGTCTGGCCAGGCATGAGGGTCGCACTGGACCACCACCAGAGGTGCAGCGTGCGGGGGAGCCACTGCTTGGTTTCCACGAAAGCTGCCCAGCGTCTGTGACTGTGATTCCTAGCAGCCGCAAGGGGAGAGGAGGCCGGGGGTGGTGCACACTTCCTAGACTTGTGGTCAGGTCTAGTCTGGAGCCCACTGAAGTGAGCCACACCTGGCAAGGAGGCACCCAGTCAGTGTAGCTTTGGGCACTGCTCCCATGGTACTTCGTGCCAGCTCCATGCTGCCACCTCCTGCTCTTCATCATCATCTTCAAGGTCATGTGACTCTGCTCTTGCCCCATGGCCTCCAGGGTATTGTCCGTCCTCCATCTGGCCCTCGTCCCTGGTGCCCTGTGCTGTCTGATGCCAGGGTAGCCTTCTCGAGACAAATATCTGGCCCTGATGGAACACTTCCATGGATCTCTTGTGATGCGAGGATGATGCCCTGCCCTGGAAGGGGGCTGCAGGTCCCCAATTAGGAGAGCCATGTCTCCCTTTTCAGCATGGCCTGCCCTCCCCTCAGTCTTCTTCAGGGAATCTCTCCCCACTTTCTGAGCGGACAGCTCTGAACTTAAAAATGAATATTATTTTACATATCTCTATGCCTTAGTTCATCCATGGCATGTCTTTCAGCCCCATTAGTGGGGTTTCTTTTTAGCAGTTCTGAAGGGCTGTCTGCTCATGGAGGGGATGACCTGGGTGGGACAGCTTTCCCTCTCATCTCCCTCAGCATGTCCCTGAGCCCTGAGACCAGCTGTCCCACTGAGGATTGAGGGACCCGAGCCAGCCCATCCTGAACCCAGGCTGTGTCAGTTGTGTAGACTGATGTGTGTTGGAGCGGTGGGCAGCCGGCATGGGCCAGGGGCAGGCAGTGTCTCCTTCTCATTCCTTCCCTCCCTTCCTCCCAGAGGTAGCTCAGAGCAGCCTTCAACCCCTGCATCTCCAGATCCCTTGACTTATGCCTTCTGTGTTCAGCTGGTGACCTTGGAGTTTCGCATGGATTCTACCTCCCGTACCCTCTCCTGTAGCAGTTCCTGGATCAGGGGAGGGGTTGGACCCTTGTCTGTTTTTGATCTTCTTCCTGTCCCGCACCAAGCCCACCCACCGTTGCATCTTCCATGTATGTGCTTGGAAGCAAGCCCATCCACAGGCAACCTATTAGCCAAATGGATCCAGGCAATGAACATTGAAGTAGAGATCCAGGATCCATAATATACCTGCTCTGAAACCTGTCCAAAAGTCTGTGACTCTCTCACACTGAAACAGAAACAATAATAGCTTTCTGGACTGTGAAGTGACATGTGTCTCTACTTCCAATCTTGAATGCATAGGTGCTGAGCCTGGACAGAAAAGGACCATGGCTCCCGTGGGCTGGGATCCACAGTAAGAACTCAGTGAAATCTGAATTCGAGGCATAGAGTAAATAATTATTGTAGAGTGAATCCTCCCAAGTAGGGCTTATGCACAGTGCACAGGAAAAGCTTTTTCAAAGAGGTTCCTGAAAGAAAAATCTTTTTAAAAAATTTATTTTAATTCCAGTAGAGCTAACATACAGTGTTACATTCGTTTCAGGTGTACAATAGAGTGATTCAGTAATTCTATATATTACTCAGTGGTCATCAAGAAAAGTGTCCTCTTAATCCGCTTCATCTATTTCACTCATCCCTCTATCCACCTCCTCTCTGGTAACCATCCATTTGTTCTCTATTGTTAAGGGTTTGTATTTTCCCATGCCCATACTCAGGCAACCCTGTTTGGGTAGAGTTTCCGTGTCCCCTGCAAGGGTGAATGGGGGTGGGCATGCTCTGGGCCAGTATTTCCAGGCTTTTGTTCCCTGGCGGCTTTCTCTGGTGATCTGCTGTGCCTTTTCTGAGAGTCAGAGCAGCAGAGGCTGAATTGTCACAGAACAGAGGGAATGCGGCCTGTTCTCCACCCTTGTTCTGGCCACTTTAACTCCATTACTGTTGGTGCTGCTCAACCCTGTAGCATCCTGGGATGTGCACCCCACACCTGGTGTCCCTGGCCTCAATTCCGGGGCTAGTGCATCTCTGTCCTTTGTGTTTCTAATGCTGCCAGCCACCAGAAGACCTGATCTCTCTCTGGAAGCTCCTGGTCTCAGTCTGGATCCCCTGAGCACACCGGGATTCCAGAGTTCCATGAGAAGCCTGGTGGCTCTGGCACCTGGTTCAGGGTCTCAGTCTGCTGTTTCGCAGGTGCCTACCGCAAGTCCGCCAGATCCCCTGTGCAGGTGGCCTGCCAGCCGCCAGCCGCCCCGTGGGCTCCCGGGTCTCCTGGTCTCAGTCTATGCCTGGTGAGCACACCGGGATTCCGGTGTTCCAGGAGAAGCCTGGTGGCGCACGCTCTGGGCTCACCGGTCTCAGTCCACTCTCTCCCGTGTGCCATCCATGAGTCCGCCCGCTCCCTGGTGCAGGTGGTTGCTGCTTCCGGGTGCCAGAACATGGCGGCTCCCCCCCTTCCGTTTATCTTCTGATATCTGTGCCCGGTTTCAAGGCTCCCCGCTTCATACCTCAATACTCAGCGCTGGAGATGTTCATTTGTAGAGGTCCAGATGTATCTTCCTGCCTCTCAGGCTGATTCCGTGGTTGTTTAGGCTGGTCTGGTACCTATCCAGCTCAACTCAGGGGACCTGCTGAAAAAGGGGTCTCCTACTCCTCCGCCATCTTAACTCCTCTCTTGTACCTGAAATAGTATTTAAAAACACTCAGCTCAGCCTCTTCTACAAAGTGAGCCAATGCTTATAAACATGGCTAAAATATTCCCTTACCTACGATGACTTCCCAGCCATCGTAGTTTTTAAATGGTATGACTGTGACTTACATTAGTCAACATTTGCAGAGAAAGAACTTAGTGCATCCAGGGGGCACTTCATGTTGAAATTAGTTTGTGACAACGAGCTACTGTGTTTTCTTCTGCAGTCCAAGGGAATGGTGCCAGACATCTCTAAGGTGTCTAGCAGTTCTACAATTCCGATTTTAAGTGGTCTGTGTACTTTAGAGATTTGGGCAAGAGAAGGGCAGGAGTCCAGAGACTGTGAACACTTCTGTTACCTGTGCTGACCATGGAGCAGGTAGCCTTCTGTGGGCATCATTTTGATTTCTTGGTACTCTTGTGAAGGTGCTTTTGTCTCAAATTCCTCCATTTAGGAGTAATTATAATGATGAAAGTAATTTTTATCTTATATCATCTGTGGGCCCTGATCCTGGGCTCCCAGGGAAGCTATCCTTTAACATTTTACCCGGCTCAAAATGACTGGGCAAAACCTGAAAGCATGGGCCCTATTTCTGCCCCAAGCACATGTTGTACATCTGCTTCGAGAAGAAAACAATAACCAAAAATGCCAACATAAAGATAAGAAAAAATAAAGAACCTCTTTGGCTCCCATAAGATTAAAGTCATACTGACATGTACATACTGAAAATGCATAAAAACATTGCATTTCCTAAAGCCCAAGCCTTGGAGGGTCTGAGAGACTTGCCCAAAACCAGGCACACCCCAGCAGGGAGGGCTGGTGCAGAAAGGGAAGGGGCAGGACTCTGAGGGTGGTCTGCAGCTAGAGGGGTCCCTGGAAGGGGCCAGGTGTGTGGGGGGACCTCGGCCCACGATCCCACCCATGCCTGTGCTGGGTGTTGGGTCGAGCAGGCGCTTCTTGGGCCCCCTGCACTTTCAGGGTTCCAGGGGCTTGAGGGCGGGTTGCCCAGCATCCAAGGGGCTCAGGCACCACCCTCACCAACCATTCACCGCTTGGGGGTGGAGCTATGTCTCTGTGGGCAGTCCCAGACTTGCAGTGGGTTGCAGACTTGGGGCAAAGAAGGGGCACTGAGAGAGAGAGAGAGTTGCCCTGTGGAGATCCCTGCTGGTGAGTGAGCAGCGTGCACTGGGGTGGGGGTCCGGGGGTAGGGTGCGCCCCAGGTGGGATTCAGGGTTCTGGAAGGGCATGTGGAGAGGGTTCCTTGTGGGGACTCAGGTGAGTTTTCTTTTTCCCTTTAAAGTCTCTTCTGCCCCATGTCCTCAACTGACTTTATTCCCCATACCCGTGAACTCCAGGACACCCACTCACCTGAGCTTTTGTGGGATGGGTTGCAGAATTTCAAGGTTTCCCCAGTTCCCCTGGAAGAGTGCGGGTAAGGACTTCACACAATCCCCACCTTCAGTTCTCTGACACAGTGCAGGTGATGCATCTTGAGCAGTACCCTGAGTTCAGCAGGGTGTGCCCTGGTCCCCAGGCACAGGTGTGGCAGTAGCATGCCCCAGAGCCATCCCCCAACTTCAGCATTATGCCCCGTGTGCCCCCGGGTTAGTGGTAATTGGCTATTAGAATCATGCAGGAAAATCCTCCAGGTGGGGGCCTGGAGGCGGGCATAAACCAGACCCCACTCTAGTTGCATTGGGAATAGACGAATTGAGGATTTCTTTAGAAGAGTAAGTCTGCCTTCCAGAAAAGGCAAGGTCATTGGTCTATTGAGAATGAAGATAATTACTGCTAAACAACAAGTATGTGTTGCCCCTTCGCCCAGAAACCGAAGCAGGTGTGCAGGCTTTAGGTCAGAGGTGCCTTCTTCTCCCCAGCTGACGGCACTTCTCTGCTCTGGCTCCAAGACACACGAGGTTTTGAACGTCAGCATCGGAGTCAGCGAGGCAGCTTGTCACAGGACACCAGTGCTCAGAGAAAGCACAGGTATGTTTGGCAAAATGTCCTATCTATGTCAGGGCTGGAGGTAAAACCTCTCTTTATCCCAAAACCTCCTAGGCTTTTCTCTTTTCTCTAGTTGAGCCACAAAGTAAAATTGAAGTAGCTGTCAGCATTCTGGGTTTGGTACAAGAATTACTTAGTTTCCCTGCAGGTAGAACTTTGCAGGGGATCACAATTTCTCTGTCCATTTATTGCTTACAAATGTATTTTGCCCATCTGTTTCCTAGCAACCCTCTTTTATTAGAAAGGGAAGGTGAGATTCACTCTGTGCCTGTTTGTAACATCTAATTTGTTCCTTCATCTAACAGTGTTTATTCAATTGGGCCTAAGATATGGTTGAGTGACCAGCATCTAGAGTTAGGTGGCTTATTTTCATCTGATACAGACTTGGATGATGTCATTTGGCAAAGGTGATGTTTCATCATTGATTAGTTTATTCATCAGAAGCGTTAAAATTAGGGTGGAGGGAAAATTCAAAATTATCCAAAGCGGCCTGTTCCTGTTTAAAAGTTGAGCTTGACTTTCTAGTTTTACTAAATGTATTATCTCCATATTTTGAGGTGCCATATTCTCTCTGTAGTTTCTTTGGTGGTGGAGTCAGAAGGAGAGTCTGGGAATTCTTTTGGATAGTGGCATGCTGGTGGCTTCAAGGGGCTTGGCGTCAGGAGCCTTGGGGTGAAGTCTGCAACTGCTTGCCTGACCCTGGGTGCATCTCCCAGAGGTTTTGTTTCCTCTTATGAAATTGCCGGCAGATAATGTTCTGCTTAAAGGGGAACACTCCCATCCTGTTGGTGGCAATGCAAAGTGGTGCAGCCAGTCTGGGAAACAGTGTGGGGGTTCCTCAAAAAGTTAAACATTGAACAACCCCATGATCCAGCAATTGCTCTTCTAGGTATTTACCCAAAGGATACAAAAATGCAGATTCAAAGGGGGTACATGCACCATGATGTTTATAGCAGCAATGTCCACAGTAGCCAAACTATGGAGAGAATCCCAAAGTCCATGCACTGATGAATGGATAAAGCAGAAGTGGGATACGTATATATAATGGAATATGACCCAGCTTCAAAAAGAATGAAATCTTACCATTTGCAAGGATGCGGATGGACCTAGAGTGTATTGAGCTAAGCAAAATCATTGAGGAAAGAGAAATATCCTATGCTCTCATGCTTGTGGAATTTCAGAAAGAAAACAGATGAACAGAGTGGAGGGGTGATGAGAGAGGCAAACAAGGAAATAGACTCAAACTTGGAGAACAAACTGAGTGTTGCTGCAGGACAGGGGCGTGGGGGGAAGAGTTAAATGGGTGAGGGGTATTAAGGAGGGCACTTGTGATGAGCACCGGGTACTGTATGCAGGTGAGGAATCACTAAATCCTACCCCTGAAGCGATTACTCCATGGCATGTGAACTAACTGGAATTTAAGTAAAA
This sequence comes from Ursus americanus, assembly GCF_024610735.1. NCBI lineage: Eukaryota > Metazoa > Chordata > Mammalia > Carnivora > Ursidae > Ursus > Ursus americanus. Next base: position 424,104 of record NW_028273691.1, on the reverse strand, counting down.
GAAGAAAGGAAAAAGTGTTCTGCTTCATGAAGAGTGAGGTAAAATTGTAGTGATTTGGGCTGTACTATTCTATAGATGAGAGATGTGAAACACCCTGTTGTAGGATACACTAGTTTCTTATCACATAAGGAGTCCTCAGAAAGCTGCAATGAAAGATTCAGGTCTCAGAGCATGTTCATGTTCCACTGATATGTTACAGTTTGCACAGGTAGGAAAGAAGGTGGAGAGAGAGGCAACAGAATGGGAAAGCAGGTGCGAAACTTTCAATACTTAGCATTATAGCTTTCTCATGAACGCCTTGCGATTTTGGAAGCAGAGGGGGAATCCGGGAGCTTTGCAGGAGACAGGGGAGTTCCAGGACTGGGTAAAGCTGACAGGGGTCCCAGAGGAGAGCTGAATGCATTCTGCAGCAGGGTGTGGGAAGGGGTGGCTGTGGGTCTCCTGGGTGAGAGTTGTGACAGGTGAGGGCTGTGTGCAAGTTCCTGGCTGAGGGCAAGGGAGGTACAGGCGGCGAGCTGGCAGAGAACCTTCTTCTGGGCCACCAGCCTCACCCAACACACAGCCTCATCTTCTGTTCCTGTCACTCCAATTCAGACTTCTCCGAAGGTGAGTGAGAACACATCAAGAGCATTCTTAACAGAAGGGAAAGCATGTGCAAAGCCTCTGGGGCAGGAGAATTTCAGGTATGTCCAGGAGCAGCAAGAAGGCCCTGTGGCCACAGGAGACACCTTAGGACATGACCTCAGAGAGGTGACAGAAAAAACCATTCCAGGGCTATAACCCCATGAGACCCTGTTTCACTGGGCCATCCTGGCTACAGTGTTGAGAACAGATGACAGAGGGTTGAAGATGGCAAGGCAGGTCAATGACAAAGCTTTTACAGGAACTCAGGCACTGTGGACCAGACAGGTGGCCTTGGATGGAGTGGTTAGACCTATTCTGGGTCCATTTTGAAGATGGAGCTCACAGGATTTGCTGATGGGTTAGCTATTAGGAGCAGGAGAACGGAGGAGTTGGGGTAACTCCCAGCTGTTGTGGGTTGTCCTGATCGAGGGGAAGGAGAGGGTTTCTGGGGGTAGGAGGTAGTCCGTGTTCTGCATGCTGAGGAATGTGCCTTTCCTGGTGGATCTGCTGAGGTTTGTGTCTGGGAGAACCTTTCACATCTCCTCCCTCAGCAATGCTCAAGTACAAGTATTCCCCACTTTTTAAACGTTCACAGTAAGACATTGGGCTTTCTTGAAAGAACTACGTTATTACCCAGCTTCAGTAAGAGGAAGAGACCTGAAGAGGATTTCCCTCTTATGAAAAAAGGTGAACAGTGAGAATCGCGGTCAGCATCTGTTTTGGGGAGAAGCATGACAGAGGCGGCGTGCACCCCAACCAGCTCCTTCCGCTGGGAACCGCTCTCTGCATCCAGCCACCAGCACTTTGAATTGTGTCTGTGAGCCTCTGCTGTGCTTTATCTTCATTTATGCTGGGCCTCCGTCAGAAACTTGTTTCCTGAGGCCTAAGAAAAGCCAAAGAGAAGGAATTTTGGAGTCTGAGGACACTATCTAATTGTTCCGTGTAAATTAATGGCCATTCCTTCTTGACACCATTTCTGCTGTGCAAGGTTTCTCAGAAGCCCTGTACTTTCAAAGAGCAGGGAAACCTATACCCCATGCTGCAGGGTTAGTTTTAGTCTCCATGCTGGACAGAACATTTCATGACTGCCGGATTTTCTCACTCAAACATTGAGACTTTGACCACCTTCACCCGTTTCTAGCACCCCATCTCCGAATCTGGCACCTACCAATCTGCTCTCAGTATCTATGCGTTCAGTATTTGTTTATTCCACATTGAATGTACATGAGAGCATCTGGTATTGGTCTTTCTGTGTCTGAGTTACTTGGCATAAGGCCCCCAAGGTCTGTGTTTCCATGTCTGGTTCTTGTGAATAATGCTGCAGTGAACGTGGGAGTGCATCTGTCTTTTTGAGGCAGTATTTTTGTGTTCTCCAAATCAATACTCAGTAGAGCCATTACTTGTCCATGTGGTAGTTGCATTTATTTTTTCAGGAACCTCCATACCGTTTGTCACAGTGGCTGCACCAATTTCCATTCCCACCAACAGTGCACAGTGTCTCCTCATCTGCACACCCTTGACCCCACCTGGTGTCTGTCTCTGGGACAATTGTTGTTCCAACAGTTGTGAGGGGATAGCCGATTGTGGGTTTGATGATGTTTCCCTGACCATATTAAGTGATGTCGAACAACTTTCTCTGTCTGTTGGCACATGTGTGCCATCTTTGGAAAGTATCTATTCACATATTCCCCCCATTTTTTATACATTTTTTTTGTTTTGATTTGTATGAGTGTTGTGTGTATTTTGGATATTAGCCTCTTCTCACACATATGATTCGCAGATATTTTTTTTCTTATTGGGTCAGTGGCCTTTTTAGTTTTTGCTGGTTTGTTTTGCCGTGTGGAAGATTTCAGTTTGAAGTTGTTCCACTTGTTTATTTTTGCTTTTGTTGCCTTTGCATTTGGTGTCCGATCTGAAGACTCTTTGCCAAAACTAATGTCGAGAGACTTAGTACCTGTGTCTTCTTGGAGGTTTATGGATTCAGGTCTTATGTTCAAATCGTTCATCCATTAAAAATTTTGTGTGTGGTGTAAGAAAGTGACCCAGTTATATTCTTCTGCATTTAGTGTCCAGTTTGCCTGTTACCGCTCACTGAAGAGACAGTCCTTCCCTCATGGTGTATCTTCTGCTGCTGTGTCGTAAGTTAGGATCATCTACGTGTGGGTAAGTTTGTGAGCTTTCTGTTCTGTTCCACTGACCTGGTGTCTGTGTTTATGCCAGTTCCATCCTGTTTTGATGACAACAGCTTTGTAATCTAGCTTGAAATCCAGGAGTGTGTTGACTGCACCTTTCTTTCTCCATGTTACTTTGGGTATTTGGGGTCTTTTGTGATTCCATACAAGTTTGAGGACTGTTATCTATTTCCTCGAATAGTGCCGCTAGAATTCAGATAGGGATTTCATCACATCTGTCGATTGCTTTGGGTACGATGTACATGTTCACATAATTAACTCTTCCAGTTAAGGAGCATGGCGTAAGTTTCCATTTGTTTGTGTTGCCTTCCAAATCTTTGACCCATACATCCTGCGCCCCTTGACACACGTGTTTTTCATTTCTTTTCTGCCATGTGTTGAGTGTACTATGTCTTTCTCATTCTTGGTTACTTTTATTCCTAGATTTTTTTTGATGCAATTGTAAATGGCATTGCTTTTTTAATTTATCTTTGCGGAAGTGTGTCATCAGTATACAGAAATGCAAGAAGTTGGGTCATCTGGGTGGCCCCATAGGTGAAGCGTCTGCCTTCAGCTCAGGTCATGAACCCAGAGATCTGGGATCGAGCCCCCTGTTGGGCTCCCCGCTTATCGAGGGTCTGCTTCTCCCTCTTTCTGTCACTCCCCCTGCTCGTACTTTTTCTCTTCCTATCAAATAAATAAATAAAATCTGAAAAAAAAGACAACAGGTCTCTGTATATTGACTTTATATCCTGCAGCTTTCTTGAATTTGTTTATTCTAACAGATTTTTTTTGTGTGCGTGGAATCTTTCGGGATTTCATGTCCTTTGCAAATATTGATAGTATTCCTGTAAGGATTTCATATCTTTCTCTTTTTTTAAAATGATGTTAGTCACCCTACAGTACTTCATTTGTTTTTGATGTAGTGTTCCATGATTCATTGTTTGCATATAACACCTAGTGCTCATTATGACACGTGCCCTCCTTTTTTTTTAAAGAATTTACTTATTTATTCGACAGATAGACAGCCAGCGAGAGAGGGAACACAAGCAGGGGGAGTGGGAGAGGAAGAAGCAGGCTCATGACGGAGGAGCCTGTTGTGGGGCTCGATCCCATAACGCCGGGATCACGCCCTGAGCCGAAGGCAGACGCTTAACCGCTGTGCCACCCAGGCGCCCCAACACGTGCCCTCCTTAATACCCATCACCAGGATTACCCATTCCCCTTCCTCTCTCTTTCTGCAACCTTCAGTTTGTTTCCCAGTGTTAGTAGTCTCTCATGGTTCATCTCCCCCTCTCATTCCCCCCTTCACTTTTCCCTTCCTACTCCTAATGTCCTCCATGCTATTCCTTCCATTCCACATAGGAGTCAAAGCATATGATAATTGTCTTTCTCTGCTTGACTTAATTTCACTTAGCATAATCCCCTCCTGATCCATCCACGTTGGTGCAAATGGTGGGTATTCATCCTTTCTGATGACTGAGTAATAGTCCATTGTATAGATGAACCACATCTTCTTTGTCCATTCATCTGCTGAAGGACATCTTGGCTCCTTCCACAGTTTGGATATTATGGACACTGCTGCTATGAACATTGGGATACAGGTGCCCCTTCTTTTCATTACTCTGTGTCTATGGGGTAAATACCCAGTAGTGCAATTGGTGGGTCGTAGGATAGCTCTGTGTTTAACATATTGAGGAACCTCCATATTGGTTTCAAAAGTGGCTGTACCAGCTTGAATTCTCACGAGTAGTGTAAGAGGGCTCCCCTTTCTTCACATCCTCTCTGACTTTTTTTTTTATTTCTGTCTTATTAATTTTTTTTCAAGATTTTATTGATTTATTCTACAGAGATAGAGACAGCCAGCGAGAGAGGGAACACAAGCAGGGGGAGTGGGAGAGGAAGAAGCAGACTCATGACGGAGGAGCCTGATGTGGGGCTCGATCCCATAAGGCCAGGATCACGCCCTGAGCCGAAGGCAGACGCTTAACCAATGTGAGACCCAGGTGCCCCCTGCCTTGTTAATTTTAACCATTCTAACTGGTGTAAGGTGGTATTTCATTGTCGTTTTGATTTGTATTTGCCTGATGGCAATTCATGTGGAGCATTTTTTCATGTGTCGGCCATTTGTATGTCTTCTCTGGAGAAGTATCTCTTTGTGTCTTCTGCCCATTTTTTGGGTGTCGAGTTTGAGGAGTTCTTTATAGATCTTGGATACCAGCCCTTTATCTGTAAAATCATTTGCAGATATCTTCTTCAATTCCATAGGTTGCCTTTTTGTTTTTTGATCATTTGCTTTGCCAAGCAGAAGCTTTTTATCCTGATGAAGTGCCCATAGTTCATTTTTGCTTTTATTTCTTTGCCTTTAGAGACGTGGCTTGCAAGAAGTTGTTGTGTTCAAAGTTGAAGAGTTCTTTTGATTTTGATATGAGACAGGAATCCATTATCTTATTTTCCTGATTGTATTCGAGTCCTCTGTCTTTCTTGGTGAGTCTAGCTAAGTTTGTCAGTTTTGTTTATCGTTCCAAAAAAGGCCGCTCTCATTTTCATTGTTTTTTTTTTTTTTTGTCTTTTTAGTCTCCGTTGGATTTATTTATGCATTCCTTTTTGTTATTTCCTTATTTCTACTAATTTGGGGCTTTGTTTGTTGTTTTATTTTCTACTTCTTTACCACATAAATCAGGTTGTTTATTGGAGAGCATTCTCATGGATTGATGAAGACTTGAATTTCTATGAATGTCCCCCATAAAGTTACTTTTGCTGCATCACATAAGTTTTTGTAGGTTGTCTTTTTATCAGTGTCAAGGTACTTCTAAAAAATTTTTGATTTCTTCTTTGACTGTTGGTTGTTCAGTAGCTTGTTGTTAAATCTCCACATATTTTTTTAAGATTATTTAGGTATCTGACAGAGAGTGAGACAGCAAGAGAGGGAACGCAAGCTGGGTGGTGGGAGAGGGAGAAGCAGGCTTCCGAATGAGCAACGAGCCTGATTTGGAGCTAGATCCCAGAATCCTGGGATCAAGACCCGAGCTGAAAGGAGATCCTTAATGACTGAGCCACCCAGGCCCCAAAAATCTCCACCTATTTTTGACTGTCCCATTTTTTTCTTGAGACTGATTTCTAGTTTCATATCATTGTGGATGGACAAGATTTGAAGCAGAAGGTGAAGAGAGCATTCAGATGAAAGGTTTGTTTCCTGGAGGGTTTTCTGAGGGCAGACCATGAGTTCAGTGGGGACGGAGGAAGGTTTTGTGAGACGGGGGTGGGGTTAACCCTTGTTAGAATTACTGACTACTACCATGCAGGCTGTGTGCTACCGTTCACACCGTAGTCCTGATGGACGTGTACTTCATTAGAAATATTTTCTAGGAGGTGTAGGCATAGCCTTCACTTAAAAAAAGATGGCATGTGGGTTCATGGCATGACCCCAGGTCACCAACCAGGATGTATGGTATTGTGGGACATCAGAAACAGGCTTTCTGTGGGAAGTGACAGAAATAAGGTATGGTGAGCTCCATGACCATAGGTGAGGTCCCGAGTGACGCACTGGGTGTTGGGTTCTGTGGATCTGTCTCATCATGTTCTGTGGAATTCAGGGACACCCTCCTGTCTGTGGATTTGTGTGGAGACAGATAGACATCAGTGTCTGGCCAGACACGAGGGTCTCACTGGCCCACCACCAGAGGTGCAGCGTGCGGGGGAGCCACTGCTTGGTTTCCACGAAAGCTGACCAGGGTCTGTGACCGTGATTCCTAGCAGCCGCAAGGGGAGAGGAGGCCGGGGGTGGTGCACACTTCCTAGACTTGTGGTCAGGACTAGTCTGGATCCCACTGAAGTCAGCCACACCGGGCACAGAAGGTACCCAGTCAGTGTAGCTGTGGGCACTGCTCCCATGGTACTTTTGGGCCAGCTCCATGCTGCCACCTCCTGCTTTTCATCATCATCTTCAAGGTCATGTGCCTCTGCTCTTGCCCCATGGCCTCCGGGGTATTGTCCGTCCTCCATCTGGTCCTCGTCCCTGGTGCCCTGTGCAGTCCGATGCCAGGGTAGCCTTCTCGAGACAAACATCTGGCCCTGATGGAACACTTCCATGGATCTCGGGTGATGCGAGGATGATGCCCTGCCCTGGAAGGGGGCTGCAGGTCCCCAATCAGGACAGCCATGTCTCCCTTTTCAGCATGGCCTGCCCTCCCCTTAGTCTTCTTCAGGGAAGCTCTCCCCACTTCCTGAGATGACAGCTCTGAACTTAAAAATGAATGTTATTTTACATATCTCTATGCCTTAGTTCATCCATGGCATGTCTTTCAACCCCGTTAGTGGGGTTTTTTTAGCAGTTCTGAAGGGCTGTCTGCTCAAGGAGGGGACGACCTGGGTGGGGCAGCTTTCCCTCTCATCTCCCTCAGCATGTCTCTGAGCCCTGAGGCCAGCTGTCCCACTGAAGATTGAGGGACTAGAGCCAGCCCATCCTGAGCCCAGGCTGTGTCAGCTCATAGACTGATGCGTGTTGGAGCGGTGGGCAGCTGGCATGGGTCAGGGGCAGGCAGTGTCTCCTTCTCATTCCTTCCCTCCCTTCCTCCCAGAGGTAGCTCAGAGCAGCCTTCAACCCCTGCATCTCCAGATCCCTTGACCTGTGCCTCCTGTGTTCAGCTGGTGACCTTGGAGTTTCGCATGGATTCTACCTCCCGTACCCTCTCCCATAGCAGTTCCTGGATCAGGGGAGGGTCGGACCCTTGTCTGTTTTTGGTCTTCTTCCTTTCCCACACCAAGCCCACCCACCCCTGCATCTTCCATGTATGTGCTTGGAAGCAAGCCCATCCACAGGGAACCTATTAGCCAAATGGATCCAGGCAATGAACATTGAAGTAGAGATCCAGGATCCATAATAAACCTGCTCTGAAACCTGTCCCAAAGTCTGTGACTCTCTCACACTGAAACAGAAACAATAATAGCTTTCTGGACTGTGAAGTGATATGTCTTTCTACTTCCAATCTTGAATGCAAAGGTGCTGAGCCTGGACTGAAAAGGACCATGGCTCCCGTGGGCTGGGATCCACGGGAAGAACTCAGTGAAATCTGAATTTGAGGCATGGAGTGAATAATTATTGTAGAGTGAATCCTCCCAAGTAGGGCTTATGCACATTGCACAGGAAAAGCTTTTTCAAAGAGCTTCCTGAAAGAAAAATCTTTTTTTAAAATTTATTTTAATTCCACTAGAGCTAACATACAATGTTACATTAGTTTCAGGTATACAATAGAGTGATTCAGTAATTCTACATATTACTCAGTGGTCATCAAGAAAAGTGTCCTCTTAATCCCCTTCATCTATTTCACTCATCCCTCTATCCACCTCCTCTCTGGTAACCTTCCGTTTGTTCTCTATTGTTAAGAGTTTGTATTTTGGTGTGTCTCCTTTTTCTCTTTTAGTTATTTATTTTTGTTTGTTTCTTAAATTCCCCATTAGAGTGACATCGTATGGCATTTGTCTTTCTCTGACTGACTGATTTTAGTTAGGATAATACTCTCTAGCTCCATCCATATGGCTGCAAATGGCAAGGTTTCATTCTTTTTCAAGCCGAGTAATACTCCATTGTGTGTGTGTGTGTGTGTGTGTGTGTGTGTGTGTGTGTGTGTGTGAATACACACATCTATCATCTCATTTGTCAATTTTTCTACAGACACTTGGGTTGCTTCCATATTGTGATATTGTAAATAATGGTGCAAGAAACATAGGGGTGCACGTATCCTTTTAAGTTACTCTTTTCCTATTCTTTGGGTAAATATGAGTAGTGTGAATGTTGGATCGTAGGGTAGTTCTATATTTAATTTTTTGAGGAATCTTCATACTGTTTTCCACGGTGGCCACCGCAGTTTGCATTCCCACCCACAGTTCACGAGGATTCCCCTTTATCCACATCCTCCCAACAGCTGCTCTTTGTTGTGCTTTTGATGTTAGCCATTCTGACAGGTTTGAGGTATTACCTCATTGTCCTTTGGATTTACATTTTCCTGATGATGGGTGATGTTGAACATCTTTTCACGGGACTGTTGGCCATTTGTATTTCTTCTTTGGAGAAATGTCTGTCCATGTCTTCTGCCTATTTTTTAACTGGATTATTTGTTTTTTGGGGGTTGAGTAGTATCAGTTGTATATGTTTTGGACACTATCCCTTTATTGCATATGATCTTTGCAAATATCTTCTCCCTTTGAGTAGGTTGTCTTATTATTTTTACGTTTTCATTGTTCTTCTGCCGTGTGGAAACTTTTTATTTTGCTGTATTCCCAATAGTTTATTTTTGCTTTCATTTCCTTTGCCTCAGGACACAGTCTAGAAAAACGTTGGTATGGTCCATGTCAAGAAGTTACTGTCTTCCCTCCTGTAGGATTTTTATGGATTCAGGTCTCATATTGAGGTCTTGAAACTGTTTTGTGTTTGTCTTTATTGTGTAAGAAAGCAGTCTAATTTCATTCTTTTGTGCGTAGCTGTCTAGTTTTCCCAACACCATTTGTTGTAGAGACTGTCCTTTTCCCTTTTGATATCGTTGCTTGCTTTGTGGAAGATTCATGGACCACATAATTGTGGGTTTCTGTCTGAACTTGTATCCTGTTCCTTTGGTCGCTGTCTCTATTTTTGTGCCGTACTGTCTTGTTAGGATGACTGCAGCTTTGTAGTATAACCTGAAATCTGAAATTGTGAGTCCTCCACCTTTGTTTTTCTTTTCCACATTGCACTGGCTGTTCGGAATCTTTAGTGGTTCCATACAAATGTTTAGGATTGTTTATTCAAGGTCTTTTGTTCTTTAATTTAAATTCAATTAGCCAACTTACAGTACATCATTCGTTTCAGATGTAGTCTTCAATAAATTTTCAGTCTTGTGTATCACCCAGTGCTCATTGTATCGTGTGACCTCCTTAATGCTACTCACCCAGTTACCCCCCCCAACTTCTCCTCCAACAATCATCAGTTTCTTGCGATAGTTAAGAGTCCATCATGGGTTTTCTCCCTCTCTGATGACTTCCCATTCTATTTTCCCTTCCTTCCCCTATGGTCACCTTCCTTGTTTCTGATATTCCACATAGGAGTGAAAGCATATGATCATTGTCTTTCTTTCATTGACTTATTCCACTCAGCATAATACCCTCCAGCTCCACCCAGGTCGGTGTGATGGTAAGTATTCATCCTATCTGATGGCTGAGTAATATCCCATTATATATATGATCCACATCTTCTTTATCCATTCATCTATCCATGGTCATCTGCACTCCTTCCGCAGCTTCTCTATTATGGATATTGTTGCTATGAACACTGGTGTGCATGTGTCCTGTCTTCACTACCTCTGTCTCTGGGGGTAAATACCCAGTAGTGCAATTGCTGGGACATAGGGTAGCTTTATTTATAACTTCTTGAGGAAATTCTGTACCATTTTCAAGAGTGGCTGTACCGGACTGCATTCGTACAGGGGTGTAAGAGGGTTCCCGTTTCTCCATATCCTCTCCAACATATATAGTTTCATGTCTTCTTATTTTTAGATATTCGGCCTCGTGTGATATGGCATCTATAGGGGTTTACATTTGTATTTCCCTGAAGCCAAGTGATATGAAGCATTTATGCATGTATCTTTTGATCACCAGTACATCGTTATCAGTGAAATGACTTCCCATTTTAATCTATCTCAAGACCTAAAGCTGGGGAAGGCACTGAAGCTGGATGATGCCATTGGTTGGAAGTGTGGAGAATTTCAAAAGATCTCCGTGGAGAGCAAGTTTAAAGGTCAGTGTGAAGCTACTAATTGGATCCGGGGAGATCTCTGAAAGTGGGGGTTGCCTGGGATGGGCTGAGGGGGGCCCTCCGATTTTCCTATGAATCCTTGCTGCAGCCCCAAATGGACAGTTTCCTGCTGTGGGGCAGGCTGAGTCCTCTAGTCGTGCAGAGGTGAGCCCAATGCCTGGCGCCTTGGAGGCAGGCAAACGGGGAGGGACCCTCAGCAGAAGACCCAGGGTTAGGTTAGGCCTCAAGAGACAGCAGGTCCGAACTGCCCAGTGCTCAGAGAACTCCCAGGCTGAGTGAGATGAGGGCACAAGGGCGGGTGAGTGTGAGCCTTGGGGTTTCATCTGGAAGGGCCCACAAAAGTCGGGGTTCACCAGAAGGGGCTCTCAGGGGGTGCCCCAATTCTCTTGCCCTGAATGCTCTGTTGTGCCCCCAAACGGTACAGTTTCCTGTGGGCTGCAGGCTGAGTCCTACAGTGGGGCTTCGGTGTCCCCAATCCCCCGGAGTGGGGTGCCAGGGCCCTGGGGAGGGGCCCCTCTGTGGCCAACCTAGGGTAAGAGTTAGGGTCCAGGAGCCCGGAAGGGACTATCTGCAAGCTGTGCGGCGAGCTCTGTGGAGGGCTGAGAGGAGGCCATGGGGGAGGGTGAGAATGGGCCTCAGGGTTGGGGCATGGGAGGCTGCCAAAGGATGGGGATGGGCTCCGGGGGCCTCCCCAAGTTCTCGTGCCCTGTAGGCTCCGTAGAGCCCCAAGGGGCACGGTTTCCTGTCAGGTGGCAAGCTGAGTCCTGCAGTGGGGCATAGGTATCCCAGTTCCCCCGGGCTGCGGTGTAAGGCTCCTGGGGAGGCCCCCACACCCACAGCCGACCTAGGGCTAGGTTTAGGCCCAGGAGCCCTGCAGGCCCGATCTGCTGGCTGTATGGCTAGTTACACGGGCTGAGGTGAGGGTGTGGGGGAGGGTGAGCGTGGGCCTCAGGGTTGGGGTGCGGGAGGCCACCGAAGTTCGCTGGTGTCTTAGGAAGGCCCTACTGGTTCTCCTGCCCTGAATGCTCTATGGCCTCCCAGGGTGCACGGTTTCCTGCGGGGTGGCAGACTGAGTCCTGCTGTGGGGCTCAGGTGTCCCGAATCCCCGCGGCTGCAGCTCCAGGCTCCTGGGGAGGGGCCCCTCCACAGATGAACTAGGGTTAGGGTTGGGGCCCAGGAACCCCGCAGGCCAGATCTGCCCAGTATATGGCGAGCTCCGCCGCGGCCTGAGGTGAGGGTGCGGGATGGGGTGAGCATGGGCTTCAATGGTGGGTTTAGGGATCGCCGAAGTTCGCCGGGGGCTCTGGGGGCCCTCCTGGTTCTCCCGCCCTGAATGCTCTACAGCCTCCCAAGGGGCACGGTTTCCTGCGGGCTGGCAGGCTTTGTCCTGCAGTGGGGCTCAGGTGTCCCCAGTCCCTGGTGCTGCGGCACTGGGCCCCAGGGGAGGGGCCCTACCCAGCGGACCTAGGGTCAGGTCTAGGCCTCAGGAACCTGGCAGGCCTGATCTGCCGGCTCTGCGTCGAGGTCGGTGGCAAGCTGAAGGGAAGGCGTGGGGCGGGATGAGCATGGGCCTCAGGGTTGGGGTGTAGGGGGCTGCCGAGGATCACTGGTGGCTCAGGGGGGCCCTACCAGTTCTTCTGCACAGGATGCTCTGCAGCGCCCCAAGGGGCATGGTTTCCTGAGGGGTGGCAGGCTTAGTCCCGTGGTGGGGCTCAGGTGTACCCAATCCCCAGGGTTAGGGTACGGATTAGGGTATGGGTTAAGGTTAGGGTATGGGTTACGGTTAGGGTATGGGTGAGGGTAGGGGTTAGGGTTAGGGTAAGGAGAGGGTACGGGTTAGGGTTGGGTTTAGGGGTTACAGGTTAGAGGTTATGGGTTAGGGTACAGATTAGGGTTTAGGGTACGGGTTAGGGTTTAGGGTTTGGGTTTAGGGTTAGGGTTTGGGTTGGAGTACGGGTTAGGTTTAGGGTACGGGTCAGGGTTAGGGTATGGGTTAGTCTACGCATTAGGGTACGGTTTAGGGTACGGGTTAGGGTACGGTTTAGGGTAAGTGTTTGCGTACGGATTTGGGTACGGCTTAGGGTACGGGTTATGGTTAGGGTACGGGTTAGGGAACGGGTTAGGGATAGGGATTGGGTACGGTTTAGGGTTAGGGTATGGGTTAGGGTAAGGGTTAGGGTACAGGTTAGGGTTAGGTATGGGTTAGGCTATGGGTTAGGGTCCGGGTTAGAGATAGGGTACGGGTTAGGGTATGGGTTAGGGTACGGGTTAGGGTATGGGTTAACGTTAAGGTAAGGGTATGGGTTAAGGTTAAGGTAAGGGTACTGGTTAGGGTTAGGGTACAGGTAGGGTTAGGGTACGGGTCATGGTACGAGTTAGGATATGGGTTAGGGTCAGGGTTTAGGGTTTAGTGTTAAAGTAAGGGTATGGGTTAGGGTACTTGTTAGGGTTACGGTTAGGTTTAGGGTACGGTTTAAATTACGGGTTAGGGTATAGTTTAGGGTTAGGGTTAGGGTACGGGTTAGAGTACGTGTTAGGGTTTCGGTTAGGGTTAGGGTATAGGTTAGGGTACGGGTTAGGGTACGGGTTAGGGTTAGGTTTAGGTTTAGGTTACGATTTAGGGGTAGGGTTAGCTGAAGGGGTAGGGTTAGGGGTAGGGTTAGGGGTATGGTAGGGGTCGGGGTTGGGTTAGGGTTTAGGGTTAGGTTTTGGGGTTAGTGGTTAAGGTTAGGGTTTAGTGTTTAGGGTTTCGGGATTAGGGTTAGGGGTTAGGGTGTAGGGTTTAGTGTTAATGTTAGGGTTTAGGGTTTAAGGATTAGGGTTTAGGGTTAGGTTTAGGGTAGGGTTAGGGTTAGGGTAAGTGTTAGGGGTTAGGGTTAGGATTAGGGGTTAAGGTTTAGGGTTTAAGGTTAGGGCTTAGGGTTTAGGGTTAGGGTTAGACCCCAGTAGGCCAGCAGGACCGATGCGCCGGCTGTGCGGCGAGTGGGGGAGTGGGACGATTGAGGGTGCTGGTGAGCTGGAGTATGGTATCCCGCGTTTTGGCGCAGGGGACCTTTGAACACCACTACTGGCTCGGAGGGCCCTGCCCATTCTCCCGCCCTGAATGACCGGCGGCGCCCCTAGCGGCCTGGGTCATGGCGGGGTGGCAGTGTGAGTCTGGCACTGCGGTTTGGGGGTCCCCAATGCCATGCGTTACAGCGCAAGGGCCCTTGGGAGGGGCCCCTGGGGCCGTCCTAGGGTTACTGTTAGCACCCAGGAGTCTGGTAGACATGATCCGCCAGCTGTGCAGTAGCGGAGGGCCAGGCCAAGGTGAGGGCGCTGGCGAGCTGGGGCGTGGGCCCATGCAGTTTGGCACGGGGGCCTTGGAAGGTCGCCTGGGGATTGGATGGCCCTGCCGGTTCTCCCGCCCTGAATGGCCAGAGGCGTCCCTAGCGACCCGGGTCGTGGCGGGGCAGCACGGTGAGTATGGCGCTGGGGCTCGGGGGTCCCCAATCCCTGGCGTTGCTGCGCCAGGCCCCTTGGGAGGTTCCCCTTGGGGGCCAACCTAAGGTTAGGGTTAGCCCCCAGGGGGCTGGAGGCCCGATCCGCTGGCTGTTTGGTGAGCAGAAGGGCGGGTCGAGGTGAGGGCGCTGGTGAGCGGGAGCATCGGCCCAAGCATTTTGGTGCGTGGGCCCTTAGATGTTCACCGGGACTTGGAGGGCCCTGCCCATTCTCCCGACCTGAATGACCGGTGGCGCCCCTAGTGGCCTGCGTGCCAGCGGGGTGGCAGGGTGAGTCCGGCGCTGGGGCTTGGGGGTCATCAATCCCCGGTGTTGCGGGACAGGCCCCTTGGGAGGGGCCCCTCAGGGGCCAACCTAGGGTTAGGGTTAGCCCCCAGGAGGCCGGCAGGCCCCATACGCCAGCTGTGCAGCGAGCGGAGGGGCGGGCCGAGCTGAGTGCCCTGGCGAGCTGGAAGGTGGTACCCAAAGTTTTGGCACCAGGGGCCCTCGAATGTCGCCAGGGACTCGGATGGCCCTGCCCGTTCTCCCGCCCTGAATGAGTGGCGGCTCCCCTAGCAACCCGAGTGGTGGCGGGGCTGCAGGGTGGGTCTGGTGCTGAGGCTCGGGGGTCCCCAATGCCAGGCGTTGCGGCACCAGGCCCCTTGGGCGGGGCCCCTTGGGGGCCGAACTAGGGTAAAGGTTAGCTCCTGGAGGCCGGCAGGCACGATCCACAGTCTGGGGCGAATGGAGGTGTGGTCGAAGATCAGGGCGCTGGCGAGCAAGAGAGTGGGCCCCAGCGTTTTGGCGCTGGGGGCCTTCGAAGGTCACCGGGGCAGGGAGGGCCCTGCCCGTTCTCCTGCCCTGAATGATTGGCGGTACCCTAGCGGCCCGGGTGTGGGCGGGGCGGAACGGTGAGTCCAGCGTTGCGACTCGGGGGTCTCCAATCCCTGGCGTTCGGCGGCAGTCCCTTTGGGAGGGGCACCTTGGGGGCCGACCTAGGGTTAGGGTTATCCCCCAGGAGGCCGGCAGGCTCAATCCACCGGCTCTGTGGTGAATGGGGGGGTGGACCAAGGTGAGGTCGCTGGCGAACGGAAGCGTGGGCCCCAACATTTTGGCTCGGTGGGCTTTCAAATGTCGCAGGGGGCTCGGAGGGCCCTGTTCCTTCTCCCGCCATGAAGGACCGGCGACACCCCTAGCTCCCCGGGTGGCAGCGGGGTGGCAGGGTCAGTCCTGCATTGGTGCTTGGGTTTCCCAATCCCCAGCGTTGCGGCGCCAGGCCCCTTGGGAGGGGCCCCTCTGGGACTGTCCTAGGGTTAGGTTAACCGCCAGGAGGCCAGCAGTCGGGATCCGCAGGCTGTGCAGTGAGCGGAGGAGAGATTGACCGTGGTAGGGCGCAGTTGAGCAGTAGCGTGGTACCCAGTGTTTTGGCGTGGGGGGCCTTCTTATTTCACCGGAGGCTCGGAGGGCCCTGCCGGTTATCCCGCCCTGAATGCCCGGAGTCGCTCCTAGAGGCCCGCGTGGCGGCGGGGCGGCAGGGTGGCCCGGCGCTGGGGCTGGCGGGTCCCCAATCCCTGCCATTGTGGCACCAAGCCTCTTGGGAGGGGCCACTCTGGGGCCCATCTAGGGTTACCATTAGCCCTGAGGAGCCCTGGAGGCCAGATCCGCCAGCTGTGTGGCTAGAGGGGGGGCGGGCTGAGGTGAGAGCGCTGTAGAGCGGGAGCATGGGCTTCAGCGTTTTGGCGCGGGGGACCTATAAATGTCGCTGGGGGCTCGGAGGGCCCTGCCCGTTCCCCCACCCTGAATGACCGGTGGCGCCCCAAGTGGCCCGGGTGGCGGCGGAGGGGCAGGTTGAGTACATCATTGGGGCTTGGGGGTCCTCAATCTCCAGCATCGTGGCGCCAGGCCCTTTGGGAGTGCCCTTCAGGGGCCGACCTGGGGTAAGGGTTAGCTCCCAGGAGGCCGGCAGGCCCAATAAGATGGCTGTGGGGCGAGCGGAGGAGTAGGCTGAGGTGAGGGCGATGGGGAGCAAGATTGTGGGCCCCTGCATTTTGGCACTGGAGGCTTCAAATATCTCCGGTTCCTCCAGGGCCCTGTCCCTTCTCCCGCCCTGAATGACCGGCGGCGCCCCTAGCGGCCCGGGTGCCAGCGTTGTGGGAGGGTGAGTCTGGCTTTGGGGCTTGGGGTTCCAGATCCCTGGCGTAGTGGCACCAAAACCCTTGGGAGGGGCCCCTGGGCGGCCGACCTAGGGTTAGGGTTAGCCCCCAGGAGACCGTCAGGCCCAACCGCACACTGTGCGGCGAGCTGAGGTGCGGCCCGAGGTGAAGGCGCTGGGGAGCGGGAGCGTGGGCACCAGCGTTTTGGCACGGGGAGCCTTTGAAGGTCACCGGGGACTCAGAAGGCCCTGCCCTTCTCTCGCCCTCTGTGACCCGCAGCGCCCCTAGCGGCCCAGGTGGGGACAGTGCGGCAGGGTGAGTCCTGCTCTG
Source organism: Ursus americanus (assembly GCF_024610735.1). Taxonomy (NCBI): domain Eukaryota; kingdom Metazoa; phylum Chordata; class Mammalia; order Carnivora; family Ursidae; genus Ursus; species Ursus americanus. Next base: position 407,561 of record NW_028273691.1, on the reverse strand, counting down.
GGGCTCTGACTCACCAATCCCCAGCATTGCAGAGCCAGGCCGCTTGGGATGTCCCCTCAGGGCCGACCTAGGGTTTTGGTTAGCTGCCAGGAGCCGGGCAGGCCCTATCCACCGGCTCTGAAGCAAGCGGTGGGGTGGGCCTAGGTGAGGGCGCTGGCGAGCAGGATCCTGGGAGCCAACGTTTTTGCGCGGGGAGCCTTCAAAGGTCAGCGTGGGCTCGGAGGGCCCTGCCGGATCTCTTGCCCTGATTGACCGGCGGGGCCTCTAGCGGCTCGGGTGGCTGAAGGGCAGCAGGGTGAGTGCGGCACATGAGCTCGGGATCCCCATCCCCAGCGTTGCGACGCCAGGCCCCTTGGGAAGTGCCCCTCGGTGGCCGACCTATGGTTAGGGTTAGCCTCCAGGAGCCCCGCAGGCCCGATACACCACCTGTGCGTCGAGCGGAGCGTTGGGCCGAGGTGAGGGTGCTGGTGAGCATGAGCCCGGGCCCAAGCGTTTTGGTTCGGGGCGCCTTCGAAGGTCGGCGGGGGTTCGAAGGGCCCTGCCAGTTCTCCCACCCTGAATGAATGGCGGCGCCCCTAGCGGCACGTGTGGGGCAGGGCGGCAGGGTGCATCCAGCGCTGGGGCTTGGGGGTTCCCAATCCCTGGCGTTGCGGCGCCAGGCCCCTTAGGAAGGGACCTTCAGGGGCTGTCCTAGGGTTAGGGTGAGCTCCCAGGAGGCCGGCAGGCCCGAGTCGCTGGCTCTGCGAAGAGTGGAGGTGCGGGCCGAGTTGAGGGTGATGCAGTGCGGGAGCGTGGTCCCCAGCGTTTTGACGCCCTGGGCCTTCGACTGTTGCCATGGCTCAAAGGGCCCTGCCCGTTCTCCTGCCCTGAAGAACCAGCGGCGCCCTTAGCAGCTCCCTTGGCGGTGGAGCGGCAGGCCACTTGGGAAGGGCCCCTCCGTGGCCGACCTACAGTTAGGGTTAGCCCCCAGGAGACCAGCAGGCCCGATACACCGCCTGTGCGTCGAGCGGAGAGTTGGGCCGAGGTAAAGGGTGCTGGTGAACATGAGCCCGGGCCCAAGCGTTTTGGTTCGGGGCGCCTTCGAAGGTCGGCGGGGGTTCGAAGGGCCCTGCCCATTCTCCCACCCTGAATGAATGGCGGCGCCCCTAGCGGCACGTGTGGGGCAGGGCGGCAGGGTGCATCCAGCGCTGGGGCTTGGGGGTCCCCAATCCCCAGCATTGCGGCGCCAGGCCCCTTAGGAAGCGACCCTCGGGGCCGTCCCAGGGTTAGGGTTAGCTCCCAGGAGGCCGGCAGGCCCGATCCGCCGGCTGTGCAAGGAGTGCAGATGCAGGCCGAGTTGAGGGCGATGGCGAGCGGGAGCTGGGCCCCAGCGTTTTGGCGTCCTGGGCCTTTGAATGTTGCCATGGCTCGGAGGGCCCTGCCCTTTCTCCTGTCCTGAAGAACCAGCAAGGCCCCTAACGGTTCCGTTGGCAGTGGGGCGGCAGGGTGAATCCCAGGCTGCGGCTCGGGGATCCCCAATCCCCGGCGTTGTGGTGCCAGGCCCCTTGGGAGGGGCTCCTCGTGGGCCGACCCAGGGTTAGAGTTAGCCCCCATAAGGCCGGCAGGCCAGATCCTCTGGCTGGGCGGTGAGAGGTGGGCGGGCCGAGGTAAAGGCGCTGGGGTGCGGGATTGTGGGCCCCTGCATTTTGGGGTGGGAGGCTTCAAATGTCGCCGATTTCTCCAGGGCCCTGTCAGTTCTCCCGCCCTGAATGAACGGTGGTGCCCCTCGCGGCCCGGGTGGCAGCGTTGTGGGAGGGTGAGTCTGGCTTTGGGGCTTGGGGTTCCAGATCCCTGGCGTAGTGGCACCAAAACCCTTGGGAGGGGCCCCTGGGCGGCCGACCTAGGGTTAGGGTTAGCCCCCAGGAGACCGTCAGGCCCAACCGCACACTGTGCGGCGAGCTGAGGTGCGGCCCGAGGTGAAGGCGCTGGGGAGCGGGAGCGTGGGCACCAGCGTTTTGGCACGGGGAGCCTTTGAAGGTCACCGGGGACTCAGAAGGCCCTGCCCTTCTCTCGCCCTCTGTGACCCGCAGCGCCCCTAGCGGCCCAGGTGGGGACAGTGCGGCAGGGTGAGTCCGGCTCTGGGGCTCTGACTCACCAGTCCCCAGCATTGCAGAGCCAGGCCGCTTGGGATGTCCCCTCAGGGCCGACCTAGGGTTTTGGTTAGCTGCCAGGAGCCGGGCAGGCCCTATCCACCGGCTCTGAAGCAAGCGGTGGGGTGGGCCTAGGTGAGGGCGCTGGCGAGCAGGATCCTGGGAGCCAACGTTTTTGCGCGGGGAGCCTTCAAAGGTCAGCGTGGGCTCGGAGTGCCCTGCCCGATCTCTTGCCCTGATTGACCGGCGGGGCCTCTAGCGGCTCGGGTGGCTGAAGGGCAGCAGGGTGAGTGCGGCACATGAGCTCGGGGTCCCCATCCCCAGCGTTGCGACGCCAGGCCCCTTGGGAAGTGCCCCTCGGTGGCCGACCTATGGTTAGGGTTAGCCTCCAGGAGCCCCGCAGGCCCGATACACCACCTGTGCGTCGAGCGGAGCGTTGGGCCGAGGTGAGGGTGCTGGTGAACATGAGCCCAGGCCCAAGCGTTTTGGTTCGGGGCGCCTTCGAAGGTCGGCGGGGGTTCGAAGGGCCCTGCCAGTTCTCCCACCCTGAATGAATGGCGGCGCCCCTAGCGGCACGTGTGGGGCAGGGCGGCAGGGTGCATCCAGCGCTGGGGCTTGGGGGTTCCCAATCCCTGGCGTTGCGGCGCCAGGCCCCTTAGGAAGGGACCTTCAGGGGCTGTCCTAGGGTTAGGGTGAGCTCCCAGGAGGCCGGCAGGCCCGAGTCGCTGGCTCTGCGAAGAGTGGAGGTGCGGGCCGAGTTGAGGGTGATGCAGTGCGGGAGCGTGGTCCCCAGCGTTTTGATGCCCTGGGCCTTCGACTGTTGCCATGGCTCAAAGGGCCCTGCCCGTTCTCCTGCCCTGAAGAACCAGCGGCGCCCTTAGCAGCTCCCTTGGCGGTGGAGCGGCAGGCCACTTGGGAAGGGCCCCTCCGTGGCCGACCTACAGTTAGGGTTAGCCCCCAGGAGGCCAGCAGGCCCGATACACCGCCTGTGCGTCCAGCGGAGAGTTGGGCCGAGGTAGAGGGTGTTGGTGAACATGAGCCCGGGCCCAAGCGTTTTGGTTCGGGGCGCCTTCGAAGGTTGGCGGGGGTTCGAAGGGCCCTGCCCATTCTCCCACCCTGAATGAATGGCGGCGCCCCTAGCGGCATGTGTGGGGCAGGGCGGCAGGGTGCATCCAGCGCTGGGGCTTGGGGGTTCCCAATCCCCGGCGTTGCGGCGCCAGGCCCCTTAGGAAGCGACCCTCGGGGCCGTCCTAGGGTTAGGGTTAGCTCCCAGGAGGCCGGCAGGCCCGATCCACCGGCTGTGCGAGGAGTGCAGATGCAGGCCGAGTTGAGGGCGATGGCGAGCGGGAGCTGGGCCCCAGCGTTTTGGCGTCCTGGGCCTTTGAATGTTGCCATGGCTCGGAGGGCCCTGCCCTTTCTCCTGCCCTGAAGAACCAGCAAGGCCCCTAGCTGCTCCGTTGGCGGTGGGGCAGCAGGGTGAATCCCAGGCTGCGGCTCTGGAATCCCCAATCCCCGGCGTTGTGGTGCCAGGCCCCTTGGGAGGGGCTCCTCGTGGGCCGACCCAGGGTTAGAGTTAGCCCCCTTAAGGCCGGCAGGCCAGATCCTCTGGCTGGGCGGTGAGAGGTGGGCGGGCCGAGGTAAAGGCGCTGGGGTGCGGGATTGTGGGCCCCTGCATTTTGGGGTGGGAGGCTTCAAATGTCGCCAGTTTCTCCAAGGCCCTGTCAGTTCTCCCGCCCTGAATGACCGGCGGCGCCCCTCGCGGCCCGGGTGGCAGCGTTGTGGGAGGGTGAGTCTGGCTTTGGGGCTTGGGGTTCCAGATCCCTGGCTTAGTGGCACCAAAAGCCTTGGGAGGGGCCCCTGGGGGGCCGACCTAGGGTTAGGGTTAGCCCCCAGGAGACCGTCAGGCCCAACCGCACACTGTGCGGCGAGCTGAGGTGCAGCCCGAGGTGAAGGCGCTGGGGAGCGGGAGCGTGGGCACCAGCGTTTTGGCAAGGGGAGCCTTTGAAGGTCACCGGGGCCTCAGAAGGCCCTGCCCTTCTCTCGCCCTCTATGACCCGCAGCGCCCCTAGCGGCCCAGGTGGGGACAGTGCGGCAGGGTGAGTCAGGCTCTGGGGCTCTGACTCACCAATCCCCAGCATTGCAGAGCCAGGCCGCTTGGGATGTCCCCTCAGGGCCGACCTAGGGTTTTGGTTAGCTGCCAGGAGCCCGGCAGGCCATATCCACCGGCTCTGAAGCAAGCGGTGGGGTGGGCCTAGGTGAGGGCGCTGGCGAGCAGGATCCTGGGAGCCAACGTTTTTGCGCGGGGAGCCTTCAAAGGTCAGTGTGGACTCGGAGGGCCCTGCCCGATCTCTTGCCCTGATTGACCGGCGGGGCCTCTAGCGGCTCGGGTGGCTGAAGGGCAGCAGGGTGAGTGCGGCACATGAGCTCGGGGTCCCCATCCCCAGCGTTGCGACGCCAGGCCCCTTGGGAAGTGCCCCTCGGTGGCCGACCTATGGTTAGGGTTAGCCTCCAGGAGTCCCGCAGGCCCGATACACCACCTGTGCGTTGAGTGGAGAGTTGGGCCGAGGTGAGGGTGCTGGTGAACCTGAGCCTGGGCACAAGTGTTTTGGTTCGGTGCGCCTTCGAAGGTCGGAAGGGGTTCGGAGGGCCCTGCCAATTCTCCCACCCTGAATGAATGGCGGCGCCCCTAGCGGCCTGTGTGGGTTGGGGTGGCAGCGTGCATCCGGCGCTGGGGCTTGGGGGCCCCCAATCCCTGGCGTTGCGGTGCCAGGCCCCTTAGGAAGGGACCTTCAGGGGCTGTCCTAGGGTTAGGCTTAGCTCCCAGGAGGCCGGCAGGCCCGAGTCGCTGGCTCTGCGAAGAGCGGAGGTGCGGGCCGAGTTGAGGGTGATGCAGAGCAGGAGCGTGGTCCCCAGCGTTTTGGCGCCCTGGGCCTTCGACTGTTGCCATGGCTCAAAGGGCCCTGCCCATTCTCCTGCCCTGAAGAACCAGCGGCGCCCTTAGCAGCTCCCTTGGCGGTGGAGCGGCAGGGTGAGTCCATGCTGCGGCTCGGGGATCCCCAATCCCCAGCGTTGTGGGGCCAGGCCTCTTGGGAGGGGCTCCTCGTGGGCGGACCTAGGTTTAGAGTTAGCACCCAGGAGGTCAGCAGGCCCAATCCTCTGGCTGGGCGGCGAGAGGTGGGCGGCCCGAGGTAAAGGCGCTGGCGATCGGGAGCGTGGGCCCCTGCATTTTGGCGCAGGAGGCTTCAAATATCGCCGGTTTCTCCAGGGCCCTGTCCCTTCTCCCGCCCTGAATGACGGGCGGCGCCACTAGCGTCCCGGGTGGCGACGTGGCGGCAGGGTGAGTCTGGCTCTGGGTCTTGGGGTCCCTGATCTCCAGTGTAGCCGCACCAGGGCCCTTGGGAGGGGCCCCTGGGTGGCTGACCTAGGGTTAGGGTTAGCCCCCAGGAGGCCGGCAGGTGGGATCCGGCCACTGTCCGGGGAGCGGAGGGCGGGGCCGAGGTGAGGGCGTTGGGGAGCGGGAGCATGGGCACCAGCGTTTTGGCACGGGGAGCCTTTGAAGGCCACCGGGGGCTCAGAAGGCCCTGCCCCTTCTCTCGCCCTGAATGACCCGCAGTGCTCCTACCGGCCTGGGTGGCGGCGTTGCGGTAGGGTGAGTGTGGCTCTGGGGCTTGAGGTTCCCGATCCCCGGCGAAGCGGCACCAGGACCCTTGGGAGGGGCCCCTGGGTGGCCGACCTAGGGTTAGGGTTAGCACCCGGGAGGCCGGCAGGCGGGATCCGCCCGCTGTGCGTGGAGCGGAGGGGCGGGCCGAGGTGAGGGCGCTGGCGAGCAAGAGCCTGGGCCCAAGCGTTTTGGCACCGGGGGCCTTCGAATGTCTCCGGGGACTCGGCGGGCCCTGCCCATTCTCCTCCCTGAATGACCGGCGGCGCCCCTAGCAGCCCAGGTGGCGGCGCGGCGGCATGGAAGTCCGGGCATAGGGCTCGGGGGTCCCCAGTCCACCGCGTTGCGGCGCCAGGCCCCTTGGGAGGGGCCCCTCGGAGGCTGACGTAGGGTTAGGTTTAGCCCCTAGGATGCCGGCAGGCCCTATTCGCCACCCGTGTGGAGACTGGAGTGGCGGACCGAGGTGAGGGCACTGGTGAGCGGGAGCGTGGGCCCGGGTGTTTTGGCGCGGGGGGCCTTTGAAGGTCGCCGTGTCTTGGAAGGCCCTGCCCATGCTCCTGCCCTGAATGAACGGCACCACCCCAAGCCCCCGGGTGGCGGCTGGGTGGCAGGGTGAGTCCAGTGCTGAGGCTCGGGGGTCCCCAATCCCCAGCGTTGCGGCGCCAGATCCCTTGGGAGGGGCCCCTCGGGGGTCCATCTAGGGTTGCGGTTAGCCCCCAGGAGGCCGGTGGACCCGATCAGCGGCTGTGCGGCACGCGGAGGGTTGGGCCGAGGTGAGGGCGCTGGCGAGACTGAGCATGAGCCCAAGCGTTTTAGTGCGGGGGGCCTTCGAAGGTCAGTGGGGGCTCGGAGGGACCTGCCCGTTCTCCCGCTCTCAATGACCGGCGGGGCCCCTAGAGGCTCCGGTGCCTGAAGGGCAGCACGGTGAGACCGGCACTTGGGTTGGGGTCCCCATTCCCGGCGTTGTGGCGCCAGGCCACTTGGGAAGGGCCCCTCCTTGGCTGACCTACAGTTAGGGTTAGCACCCAGGAGGCCAGCAGGCCCGATACACCGCCTGTGCGTCGAGCGGAGAGTTGGGCCGAGGTGAGGGTGCTGGTGAACATGAGCCCGGGCCCAAGCGTTTTGGTTCGGGGCGCCTTCGAAGGTCGGCGGGGGTCCGAAGGGCCCTGCCCGTTCTCCCACCCTGAATGAATGGCGGCGCCCCTAGCGGCACGTGTGGGGCAGGGCGGCAGGGTGCATCCAGCGCTGGGGCTTGGGGGTTCCCAAGCCCCTGCGTTGCGGCTCCAGGCCCCTTAGGAAGCGACCCTCAGGGCCATCCTAGGGTTAGGGTTAGCGCCCAGGAGGCCTGCAGGCCCGATCCTCCGGCTGTGCGAGGAGTGGAGATGCAGGCCGAGTTGAGGGCGATGGCGAGCGGGAGCTGGGCCCCAGCGTTTTGGCGTCCTGGGCCTTTGAATGTTGCCATGGCTCGGAGGGCCCTGCCCTTTCTCCTGCCCTGAAGAACCAGCAAGGCCCCTAGCGGCTCCGTTGGCGGTGGGGCGGCAGGGTGAATCCCAGGCTGTGGCTCGGGGATCCCCAATCCCCGGCGTTGTGGTGCCAGGCCCCTTGGGAGGGGCTCCTCGTGGGCAGACCCAGGGTTAGAGTTAGCCCCCATAAGGCCGGCAGGCCAGATCCTCTGGCTGGGCGGTGAGAGGTGGGCGGGCCAAGGTAAAGGCGCTGGGGTGCGGGATTGTGGGCCCCTGCATTTTGGGGTGGGAGGCTTCAAATGTCGCCGGTTTCTCCAAGGCCCTGTCAGTTCTCCCGCCCTGAATGACCTGCGGCGCCCCTCGTGGCCCGGGTGGCAGCGTTGTGGGAGGGTGAGTCTGGCTTTGGGGCTTGGGGTTCCAGATCCCTGGCGTAGTGGCACCAAAACCCTTGGGAGGGGCCCCTGGGGGGCCGACCTAGGGTTAGGGTTAGCCCCCAGGAGACCGTCAGGCCCAACCGCACACTGTGCGGCGAGCTGAGGTGCGGCCCGAGGTGAAGGCGCTGGGGAGCGGGAGCGTGGGCACCAGCGTTTTGGCACGGGGAGCCTTTGAAGGTCACCGGGGACTCAGAAGGCCCTGCCCTTCTCTCGCCCTCTATGACCCGCGGCGCCCCTAGCTGCCCAGGTGGGGACAGTGCGGCAGGGTGAGTCCCGCTCTGGGGCTCTGAGTCACCAATGCCCAGCATTGCAGAGCCAGGCCGCCCGGGATGTCCCCTCAGGGCTGACCTAGGGTTTTGGTTAGCTGCCAGGAGCCCGGCAGGCCCTATCCACCGGCTCTGAAGCAAGCGGTGGGGTGGGCCTAGGTGAGGGCGCTGGCGAGCAGGATCCTGGGAGCCAACGTTTTTGCGCGGGTAGCCTTCAAAGGTCAGCGTGGGCTCGGAGGGCCCTGCCCGATCTCTTGCCCTGATTGACCGGCGGGGCCTGTAGTGGCTCGGGTGGCTGAAGGGCAGCAGGGTGAGTGCGGCACGTGAGCTCGGGATCCCCATCCACAGCGTTGCGACGCCAGGCCCCTGTGAAGGGCCCCTCGGTGGCCGACCTATGGTTAGGGTTAGCCTCCAGGAGGCCAGCAGGCCCGATACACCGCCTGTGCGTCGAGCGGAGAGTTGTGCCGCGGTGAGGGTGCTGGTGAACATGAGCCTGGGCCCAAGCCTTTTGGTTCGGGGCGCGTTCGAAGGTCGGCGAGGGTTCTAAGGGCCCTGCCCCTTCTCCCACCCTGAATGAATGGCGGCGCCCCTAGCGGCACATGTGGGGCGGGGCGGCAGGGTGCATCCAGCGCTGGGGCTTCTGGGTTCCCAATCCCCGGCGTTGCGGCTCCAGGCCCCTTAGGAAGCGACCCTCAGGGCCGTCCTAGGGTTAGGGTTAGCGCCCAGGAGGCCGGCAGGCCCGATCCGCCGGCTGTGCGAGGAGTGGAGATGCAGGCCGAGTTGAGGGCGATGGCGAGCGGGAGCTGGGCCCCAGCGTTTTGGCGTCCTGGGCCTTTGAATGTTGCCATGGCTCGGAGGGCCCTGCCCTTTCTCCTGCCCTGAAGAACCAGCAAGGCCCCTAGCGGCTCCGTTGGCGGTGGGGCGGCAGGGTGAATCCCAGGCTGCGGCTCGGGGATCCCCAATCCCCGGCGTTGTGGTGCCAGGCCCCTTGGGAGGGGCTCCTCGTGTGCCGACCCAACGTTAGAGTTAGCCCCCATAAGGCCGGCAGGCCAGATCCTCTGGCTGGGCGGTGAGAGGTGGGCGGGCCGAGGTAAAGGCGCTGGGGTGCGGGATTGTGGGCCCCTGCATTTTGGGGTGGGAGGCTTCAAATGTCGCCGGTTTCTCCAGGGCCCTGTCAGTTCTCCCGCCCTGAAGGACCGGAGTCGCCCCTCGCGGCCCGGGTGGCAGCGCTGTGGGAGGGTGAGTCTGGCTTTGGGGTTTGGACTTCCAGATCCCTGGCGTAGTGGCACCAAAACCCTTCGGAGGGGCCCCTGGGGGGTCGACCTAGGGTTAGGGTTAGCCCCAGGAGAACGTCAGGCCCAATCGCACACTGTGCGGCGAGCTGAGGTGCGGCCCGAGGTGAAGGCGCTGGGGAGTGGGATCCTGGGCACCAGCGTTTTGGCACTGGGAGCCTTTGAAGGTCACCGGGGACTCAGAGGGCCCTGCCCTTCTCTCGCCCTCTATGACCCGCGGCGCCCCTAGCTGCCCAGGTGGGGACAGTGCGACAGGGTGAGTCCGGCTCTGGGGCTCTGAGTCACCAATTCCCAGCATTGCAGGGCCAGGCCGCTTGCGATGTCCCCTCAGGGCCCACCCAGGGTTTTGGTTAGCTGCCAGGAGCCCGGCAGGCCCTATCCACCGGCTCTGAAGCAAGCGGTGGGGTGGGCCTAGGTGAGGGCGCTGGCGAGCAGGATCCTGGGAGCCAACGTTTTTGCGCGAGGAGCCTTCAAAGGTCAGCGTGGGCTCGGAGGGCCCTGCCCGATCTCTTGCCCTGATTGACCGGCGGGGCCTCTAGTGGCTCGGTTGGCTGAAGGGCAGCAGGGTGAGAGCGGCACGTGAGCTCGGGGTCCCCATCCCCAGCGTTGCGATGCCAGGCCCCTTGGGAAGGGCCCCTCGGTGGCCGGCCTATGGTTAGGGTTAGCCTCCAGGAGGCCAGCAGGCCCGATACACCGCCTGTGCGTCGAGTGGAGAGTTGGGCCGAGGTGAGGGTGCTGGTGAACATGAGCCCGGGCCCAAGCCTTTTGGTTCGGGGCGCCTTCGAAGGTCGGCGGGGGTTCGAAGGGCCCTGCCCGTCCTCCTACCCTGAATGAATGGCGGCACCCCTAGCGGCCTGTATGGGTTGGGGTGGCAGCGTGCATCTGGCGCTGGGGCTTGGGGGCTCCCAATCCCTGGCGTTGCGGCGCCAGGCCCCTTAGGAAGGGACCTTCAGGGGCTGTCCTAGGGTTAGGCTTAGCTCCCAGGAGGCTGGCAGGCCCAAGTCGCTGGCTCTGCGAAGAGAGGAGGGGCGGGCCGAGGTGAGGGCGCTGGCGAGCAAGAGCCTGGGCCCAAGCGTTTTGGCACCGGGGGCCTTCGAATGTCTCCGGGGACTCGGCGGGCCCTGCCCATTCTCCTCCCTGAATGACCGGCGGCGCCCATAGCAGGCCAGGTGGCGGCGGGCCAGCATGTAAGTCCGGGCATAGGGCTCGGGGGTCCCCAGTCCACCGCGTTGCGGCGCCAGGCCCCTTGGGAGGGGCCCCTCGGAGGCTGACGTAGGGTTAGGTTTAGACCCTAGGATGCCGGCAGGCCCTATTTGCCAGCTGTGTGGAGACTGGAGTGGCGGACCGAGGTGAGGGCACTGGTGAGCGGGAGCGTGGGCCCGGGTGTTTTGGCGCGGGGGGCCTTTGAAGGTCGCTGTGTCTTGGAGGGCCCTGCCCGTGCTCCCGCCCTGAATGAACGGCACCACCCCAAGCCCCCGGGTGGCGGCTGGGTGGCAGGGTGAGTCCAGTGCTGAGGCTCAGGGGTCCCCAATCCCCGGCGTTTCGGCGCCAGATCCCTTGGGAGGGGCCCCTCGGGGGTCTATCTAGGGTTACGGTTAGCCCCCAGGAGGCCGGTGGACCCGATCTGCGGCTGTGTGGCAACCGGAGGGTTAGGCCGAGGTGAGGTCGCGGCGAGACTGAGCGTGAGCCCAAGCGTTTTAGTGTGGGGGGCCTTTGAAGGTCGATGGGGGCTCGGAGGGACTTGCACGTTCTCCCGCTCTGAGTGACCAGCGGGGCCCCTAGAGGCTCCGGTGCCTGAAGGGCAGCAGGGTGAGTCCGGCACTTGGGTTGGGGTCCGTATTCCCGGCGTTGTGGCGCCAGGCCACTTGGGAAGGGCCCCTCTGTGGCCAACCTACAGTTAGGGTTAGCCCCCAGGAGGCCAGCAGGCCCGATACACCGCCTGTGCATCGAGCGGAGAGTTGGGCCGAGCTGAGTGTGCTGGTGAACATGAGCCCGGGCCCAAGCCTTTTGGTTCAGGGCGACTTCGAAGGTCGGCGGGGGTTCGAAGGGCCCTGCCCATTCTCCCACCCTGAATGAATGGCGGCGCCCCTAGCGGCAAGTGTGGGGCGGGGCGGCAGGGTGTATCCAGCGCTGGGGCTTGGGGGTTCCCAATCCCTGGCGTTGCGGCGCCAGGCCCCTTAGGAAGCGACCCTCGGGGCCTTCCTAGGGTTAGGGTTAGCGCCCAGGAGGCCGGCAGTCCCGATCCGCAGGCTGTGCGAGGAGTGGAGATGCAGCCCTAGTTGAGGGCGATGGCGAGCGGGAGCGTGGGCTCCAGCGTTTTGGCGTCCTGGGCCTTTGAATGTTGCCATGGCTCGGAGGGCCCTGCCCTTTCTCCTGCCCTGAATACCCAGCAAAGCCCCTAGGGGCTCCGTTGGCGGTGGGGCGGCAGGGTGAATCCCAGGCTGTGGCTCGGGGATCCCCAATCCCCGGCGTTGTGGTGCCAGGCCCCTTGGGAGGGGCTCCTCGTGTGCCGACCCAATGTTAGTGTTAGCCCCCATAAGGCCGGCAGGCCAGATCCTCTGGCTGGGCAGTGAGAGGTGGGCGGGCCGAGGTAAAGGCGCTGGGGTGCGGGATTGTGGGCCCCTGCATTTTGGGGTGGGAGGCTTCAAATGTCGCCGGTTTCTCCAGGGCCCTGTCAATTCTCCCGCCCTGAAGGACCGGAGGCGCCCCTCGCGGCCCGGGTGGCAGCATTGTGGGAGGGTGAGTCTGGCTTTGGGGCTTGGGGTTCCAGATCCCTGGCGTAGTGGCACCAAAAGCCTTCGGAGGGGCCCCTGGGGGGCCGACCTAGGGTTAGGGTTAGCCCCAAGGAGACCATCAGGCCCAACCGCACACTGTGCGGCGAGGTGAGGTGCGGCCCGAGGTGAAGGCGCTGGGGAGCGGGAGCGTGGGCACCAGCGTTTTGGCAAGGGGAGCCTTTGAAGGTCACCGCGGACTCAGAAGGCCCTGCCCTTCTCTCGCCCTCTGTGACCCGCGGCGCCCCTAGCTGCCCAGGTGGGGACAGTGCCGCAGGGTGAGTCTGGCTCTGGGGCTCTGAGTCACCAATCCCCAGCATTGCAGAGCCAGGCCGCTTGGGATGTCCCCTCAGGGCGGACCTAGGGTTTTGGTTAGCTGCCAGGAGCCCGGCAGGCCCTGTCCACCGGCTCTGAAGCAAGTGGTGGGGTGGGCCTAGGTGAGGGCGCTGGCGAGCAGGATCCTGGGAGCCAACGTTTTTGCGCGGGGAGCCTTCAAAGGTCAGCGTGGGCTCGGAGGGCCCTGCCCGATCTCTTGCCCTGATTGACCGGCGGGGCCTGTAGTGGCTCGGGTGGCTGAAGGGCAGCAGGGTGAGTGCGGCACATGAGCTCGGGATCCCCATCCACAGCGTTGCGACGCCAGGCCCCTGTGAAGGGCCCCTCGGTGGCCGACCTATGGTTAGGGTTAGCCTCCAGGAGGCCAGCAGGCCCGATACACCGCCTGTGCGTCGAGCGGAGAGTTGGGCCGAGGTGAGGGTGCTGGTGAACATGAGCCCGGGCCCAAGACTTTTGGTTCGGGGCGCCTTCGAAGGTCGGCGGGGGTTCGAAGGGCCCTGCCCGTCCTCCCACCCTGAATGAATGGCGGCACCCCTAGCGGCCTGTATGGGTTGGGGTGGCAGCGTGCATCCGGCGCTGGGGCTTGGGGGCTCCCAATCCCTGGCGTTGCGGCGCCAGGCTCCTTAGGAAGGGACCTTCAGGGGCTGTGCTAGGGTTAGGCTTAGCTCCCAGGAGGCTGGCAGGCCCGAGTCGCTGGCTCTCTGAAGAGCGGAGGTGCGGGCCGAGTTGAGGGTGATGCAGAGCGGTAGCGTGGTCCCCAGCATTTTGGCGCCCTGGGCCTTCGACTGTTGCCATGCCTCAAAGGGCCCTGCCCGTTCTCCTGCCCTGAATAACCAGCGGCGCCCTTAGCAGCTCCCTTGGCGGTGGAGCGGCAGGGTGAGTCCATGCTGCGGCTCGGGGATCCCCAATTCCCAGCGTTGCGGGGCCAGGCCTCTTGGGAGGGGCTCCTCGTGGGCGGACCTAGGTTTAGAGTTAGCACCCAGGAGGCCAGCAGGCCCAATCCTCTGGCTGGGCGGCGAGAGGTGGGCGGCCCGAGGTAAAGGCGCTGGCGATCGGGAGCGTGGGCCCCTGCATTTTGGTGCAGGAGGCTTCAAATATCGCCAGTTTCTCCAGGGCCCTGTCCCTTCTCCCGCCCTGAATGACGGGCGGCGCCACTAGCGCCCGGCTGGTGACGTTGGGGCAGGGTGATTCTGGCTCTGGGTCTTGGGGTCCCTGATCCCCAGTGTAGCGGCACCAGGGCCCTTGTGAGGGGCCCCTGGGTGGCTGACCTAGGGTTAGGGTTAGCCCTCAGGAGGCCTGCAGGTGGGATCCGGCCACTGTCCGGGGAGCGGAGGGCGGGGCCGAGGTGAGGGCGTTGGGGAGCGGGAGCGTGGGCACCAGTGTTTGGCCACGGGGAGCCTTTGAAGGCCACCGGGGGCTCGGAAGGCCCTGCCCCTTCTCTCGCCCTGAATGACCCGCAGTGCTCCTAGCGGCCCGCGTGGCGGCGTTGCGGTAGGGTGAGTGTGGCTCTGGGGCTTGAGGTTCCCGATCCCCGGCGAAGCGGCACCAGGATCCTTGGAAGGGCCCCTGGGTGGCCGACCTAGGGTTAGGGTTAGCAACCGGGAGGCCGGCAGGCCGGATCCGCCTGCTGTGCGTGGAGCGGAGGGGCAGGCCAAGGTGAGGGCGCTGGCGAGCAAGAGCCTGGGCCCAAGGGTTTTGGCACCGGGGGCCTTCGAATGTCTCCGGGGACTCGGCGGGCCCTGCCCATTCTCCTCCCTGAATGACCGGCGGCGCCCCTAGCAGCCCAGGTGGCGGCGGGGCGGCATGGAAGTCCGGGCATAGGGCTCGAGGGTCCCCAGTCCACCGCGTTGCGGCGCCAGGCCCCTTGGGAGGGGCCACTCGGAGGCTGACCTAGGGTTAGGTTTAGCCCCTAGGATGCCGGCAGGCCCTATTTGCCAGCTGTGTGGAGACTGGAGTGGCGGACCGAGGTGAGGGCACTGGTGAGCAGGAGCGTGGGCCCGGGTGTTTTGGCGCGGGGGGCCTTTGAAGGTCGCTGTGTCTTGGAGGGCCCTGCCCGTGCTCCCGCCCTGAATGAACGGCACCACCCCAAGCCCCCGGGTGGCGGCTGGGTGGCAGGGTGAGTCCAGTGCTGAGGCTCAGGGGTCCCCAATCCCCAGTGTTTCGGCGATAGATCCCTTGGGAGGGGCCCCTCGGGGGTCTATCTAGGGTTACGGTTAGCCCCCAGGAGGCCGGTGGACCCGATCTGCGGCTGTGTGGCACGCGGAGGGTTAGGCCGAGGTGAGGTCGCGGCGAGACTGAGCGTGAGCCCAAGCGTTTTAGTGTGGGGGGCCTTCGAAGGTCGATGGGGGCTCGGAGGGACCTGCCCGTTCTCCCGCTCTGAGTGACCGGCGGGGCCCCTAGAGGCTCCGGTGCCTGAAGGGCAGCAGGGTGAGTCCGGCACTTGGGTTGTGGTCCGATTCCCGGCGTTGTGGCGCCAGGCCACTTGGGAAGGGCCCCTCTGTGGCCGACCTACAGTTAGGGTTAGCCCCCAGGAGGCCAGCAGGCCCGATACACCGCCTGTGCATCGAGCGGAGAGTTGGGCCGAGCTGAGTGTGCTGGTGAACATGAGCCCGGGCCCAAGCCGTTTGGTTCAGGGCGCCTTCGAAGGTCGGCGGGGATTCGAAGGGCCCTGTCCGTTCTCCCACCCTGAATGAATTGCGGCGCCCCTAGCGGCTAGTGTGGGGCGGGGCGGCAGGGTGTATCCAGCGCTGGGGCTTGGGGGTTCCCAATCCCCTGAGTTGAGGCGCCAGGCCCCTTAGGAAGCGACCCTCGGGGCCATCCTAGGGTTAGGGTTAGCGCCCAGGAGGCCTGCAGGCCCGATCCGCCTGCTGTGCGAGGAGTGGAGATGCAGCCCCAGTTGAGGGCGATGGCGAGCAGGAGCGTGGGCCCCAGCGTTTTGGCGTCCTGGGCCTTTGAATGTTGCCATGGCTCGGAGGGCCCTGCCCTTTCTCCTGCCCTGAATCCCCAGCAATGCCCCTAGCGGCTCCGTTGGCGGTGGGGCGGCAGGGTGAATCCCAGGCTGTGGCTCGGGGATCCCCAATCCCCGGCGTTGTGGTGCCAGGCCCCTTGGGAGGGGCTCCTCGTGTGCCGACCCAACGTTAGAGTTATCCCCCATAAGGCCGGCAGGCCAGATCCTCTGGCTGGGCGGTGAGAGGTGGGCGGGCCGAGGTAAAGGCGCTGGGGTGCGGGATTGTGGGCCCCTGCATTTTGGGGTGGGAGGCTTCAAATGTCACCGGTTTCTCCGGGGCCCTGTCAGTTCTCCCGCCCTGAAGGACCGGCGGCGCCCCTCGGGGCCCGGGTGGCAGCGTTGTGGGAGGGTGAGTCTGGCTTTGGGGCTTGGGGTTCCAGATCCCTGGCGTAGTGGTATCAAAACCCTTCGGAGGGGCCCCTGGGGGGCCGACCTAGGGTTAGGGTTAGCCCCCAGGAGATCATCAGGCCCAACCGCACACTGTGCGGCGAGCTGAGGTGCGGCCCGAGGTGAAGGCGCTGGGGAGCGGGAGCGTGGGCACCAGCGTTTTGGCAAGGGGAGCCTTTGAAGGTCACCGGGGTCTCAGAAGGCCCTGCCCTTCTCTCGCCCTCTATGACCCGCGGCGCCCCTAGCGGCCCAGGTGGGGACAGTGCGGCAGGGTGAGTCTGGCTCTGGGGCTCTGAGTCACCAATCCCCAGCATTGCAGAGCCAGGCCGCTTGGGATGTCCCCTCAGGGCCGACCTAGGGTTTTGGTTAGCTGCCAGGAGCCCGGCAGGCCCTATCCACCGGCTCTGAAGCAAGCGGTGGGGTGGGCCTAGGTGAGGGCGCTGGCGAGCAGGATCCTGGGAGCCAACGTTTTTGCGCGGGGAGCCTTCAAAGGTCAGCGTGGGCTCGGAGGGCCCTGCCCGATCTCTTGCCCTGATTGACCGGCGGGGCCTCTAGCGGCTCGGGTGGCTGAAGGGCAGCAGGGTGAGTGTGGCACATGAGCTCGGGGTCCCCATCCCCAGCGTTGCGACGCCAGGCCCCTTGGGAAGTGCCCCTCGGTGGCCAACCTACGGTTAGGGTTAGCCTCCAGGAGCACCGCAGGCCCGATACACCACCTGTGCGTCGAGCGGAGAGTTGGGCCGAGGTGAGGGTGCTGGTGAACATGAGCCCGGGCCCAAGCGTTTTGGTTCGGGGCGCCTTCGAAGGTCAGCGGGGGTTCGAAGGGCCCTGCCCGTTCTCCCACCCTGAATGAATGGCGGCGCCCCTAGCGGCACGTGTGGGGCAGGGCGGCAGGGTGCATCCAGCGCTGGGGCTTGGGGGTTCCCAATCCCCGGCGTTGCGGCGCCAGGCCCCTTAGGAAGGGACCTTCAGGGGCTGTCCTAGGGTTAGGGTGAGCTCCCAGGAGGCCGGCAGGCCCGAGTCGCTGGCTCTGCGAAGAGTGGAGGTGCAGGCCTAGTTGAGGGTGATGCAGTGCGGGAGCGTGGTCCCCAGCGTTTTGACGCCCTGGGCCTTCGACTGTTGCCATGGCTCAAAGGGCCCTGCCCGTTCTCCTGCCCTGAAGAACCAGCGGCGCCCTTAGCAGCTCCCTTGGCGGTGGAGCGGCAGGGTGAGTCCATGCTGCGGCTCATGGATCCCCAATCCCCAGCGTTGTGGGGCCAGGCCTCTTGGGAGGGGCTCCTCGTGGGCGGACCTAGGTTTAGAGTTAGCACCCAGGAGGCCAGCAGGCCCAATCCTCTGGCTGGGCGGCGAGAGGTGGGCGGCCCGAGGTAAAGGCGCTGGCGATCAGGAGCGTGGGCCCCTGCATTTTGGCGCAGGAGGCTTCAAATATCGCCGGTTTCTCCAGGGCCCTGTCCCTTCTCCCGCCCTGAATGACGGGCGGCGCCACTAGCGTCCCGGGTGGCGACGTGGCGGCAGGGTGAGTCTGGCTCTGGGTCTTGGGGTCCCTGATCTCCAGTGTAGCGGCACCAGGACCCTTGGGAGGGGCCCCTGGGTGGCTGACCTAGGGTTAGGGTTAGCCCCCAGGAGGCCAGCAGGTGGGATCCGGCCACTGTCCGGGGAGCGGAGGGCGGGGCCGAGGTGAGGGCGTTGGGGAGCGGGAGCGTGGGCACCAGCGTTTTGGCACGGGGAGCCTTTGAAGGCCACCGGGGGCTCGGAAGGCCCTGCCCCTTCTCTCGCCCTGAATGACCCGCAGTGCTCCTAGCGGCCTGGGTGGCGGCGTTGCGGTAGGGTGAGTGTGGCTCTGGGGCTTGAGGTTCCCGATCCCCGGCGAAGCGGCACCAGGACCCTTGGGAGGGGCCCCTGGGTGGCCGACCTACGGTTAGGGTTAGCACCCGGGAGGCCGGCAGGCGTTCCGCCCGCTGTGCGTGGAGCGGAGGGGCAGGCCGAGGTGAGGGCGCTGGCGAGCAAGAGCCTGGGCCCAAGCGTTTTGGCACCAGGGGCCTTCGAATGTCTCCGGGGACTCGGCGGGCCCTGCCCATTCTCCTCCCTGAATGACCTGCGGCGCCCCTAGCAGCCCAGGTGGCGGCGGGGCGGCATGTAAGTCCGGGCATAGGGCTCGGGGGTCCTCAGTCCACCACGTTGCGGCGCCAGGCCCCTTGGGAGGGGCCCCTCGGAGGCTGACCTAGGGTTAGGTTTAGCCCCTAGGATGCTGGCAGGCCCTATTCGCCAGCCGTATGGAGACTGGAGTGGCGGACCGAGGTGAGGGCACTGGTGAGCGGGAGCGTGGGCCTGGGTGTTATGGCGCGGGGGGCCTTTGAAGGTCGCCGTGTCTTGGAGGGCCCTGCCCGTGCTCCTGCCCTGAATGAACGGCACCACCCCAAGCCCCCGGGTGGCGGCTGGGTGGCAGGGTGAGTCCAGTGCTGAGGCTCTGGGGTCCCCATCCCCAGCGTTGCGACGCCAGGCCCCTTGGGAAGTGCCCCTCGGTGGCCGACCTGTGGTTAGGGTTAGCCTCCAGGAGCCCCGCAGGCCCGATACACCACCTGTGTGTCGAGCGGAGAGTTGGGCCGAGGTGAGAGTGCTGGTGAACCTGAGCCTGGGCCCAAGCATTTTGGTTCGGTGCGCCTTCGAAGGTCGGCAGGGGTTCGGAGGGCCCTGCCAGTTCTCCCACCCTGAATGAATGGTGGCGCCCCTAGCGGCCTGTGTGGGTTGGGGTGGCAGCGTGCATCCGGCGCTGGGGCTTGGGGGCCCCCAATCCCTGGGGTTGCGGCGCCAGGCCCCTTAGGAAGGGACCTTCAGGGGCTGTCCTAGGGTTAGGGTGAGCTCCCAGGAGGCCGGCAGGCCCGAGTCGCTGGCTCTGCGAAGAGCGGAGGTGCGGGCCGAGTTGAGGGTGATGCAGAGTGGGAGCGTGGTCCCCAGCGTTTTGGCGCCCTGGGCCTTCGACTGTTGCCATGGCTCAAAGGGCCCTGCCCGTTCTCCTGCCCTGAAGAACCAGCGGCGCCCTTAGCAGCTCCCTTGGCGGTGGAGTGGCAGGGTGAGTCCATGCTGCGGCTCGTGGATTCCCAATCCCCAGCGTTGTGGGGCCAGGCCTCTTGGGAGGGGCTCCTCGTGGGCGGACCTAGGTTTAGAGTTAGCACCCAGGAGGCCAGCATGCCCAATCCTCTGGCTGGGCGGCGAGATGTGGGCGGCCCGAGGTAAAGGCGCTGGCGATCGGGAGCGTGGGCCCCTGCATTTTGGCGCAGGAGGCTTCAAATATCGCCGGTTTCTCCAGGGCCCTGTCCCTTCTCCCGCCCTGAATGACGGGCGGCGCCACTAGCGTCCCGGGTGGCGACGTGGCGGCAGGGTGAGTCTGGCTCTGGGTCTTGGGGTCCCTGATCTCCAGTGTAGCGGCACCAGGACCCTTGGGAGGGGCCCCTGGGTGGCTGACCTAGGGTTAGGGTTAGCCCCCAGGAGGCCGGCAGGTGGGATCCGGCCACTATCAGGGGATCGGAGGGCGGGGCCGAGGCGAGGGCGTTGGGGAGCGGGAGCGTGGGCACCAGCGTTTTGGCACGGGGAGCCTTTGAAGGCCACCGGGGGCTCTGAAGTCCCTGCCCCTTCTCTCGCCCTGAATGACCCGCAGTGCTCCTAGCGGCCTGGGTGGTGGCGTTGCGGTAGGGTGAGTGTGGCTCTGGGGCTTGAGGTTCCTGATCCCCGGCGAAGCGGCACCAGGACCCTTGGGAGGGGCCCCTGGGTGGCCGACCTAGGTTAGCACCCGGGAGGCCGGCAGGCGGGATCCGCCCGCTGTTCCTGGAGCGGAGGGGCGGGCCGAGGTGAGGGCGCTGGCGAGCAAGAGCCTGGGCCCAAGCGTTTTGGCACCGGGGGCCTTCGAATGTCTCCGGGGACTCGGCGGGCCCTGCCCATTCTCCTCCCTGAATGACCGGCGGCGCCCCTAGCAGCCCAGGTGGCGGCGGGGCGGCATGGAAGTCCGGGCATAGGGCTCAGGGGTCCCCAGTGCACCGCGTTGCGGCGCCAGGCCCCTTGGGAGGGGCCCCTCGGAGGCTGACCTAGGGTTAGGTTTAGCCCCTAGGATGCCGGCAGGCCCTATTCGCCAGCCGTGTGGAGACTGGAGTGGCGGACCGAGGTGAGGGCACTGGTGAGCGGGAGCGTGGGCCCGGGTGTTTTGGCGCGGGGGGCCGTTGAAGGTCGCCGTGTCTTGGAGGGCCCTGCCCGTGCTCCCGCCCTGAATGAACGGCACCACCCCAAGCCCCCGGGTGGCGGCTGGGTGGCAGGGTGAGTCCAGTGCTGAGGCTCGGGGGTCCCCAATCCCCAGCGTTGTGGCACCAGATCCCTTGGGAGGGGCCCCTCGTGGGTCGATCTAGGGTTCTGGTTAGCCCCCAGGAGGCCTGTGGACCGATCAGCGGCTGTGCGGCACGCGGAGGGTTGGGCGGAGGTGAGGGCGCTGGGGAGACTGAGCATGAGCCCAAGCGTTTTAGTGCGGGGGGCCTTCGAAGGTTACGTTACTGTTTTCCTATTCTTTGGGTAAATACGAGTAGTGTGATTGTTGGATCGTAGGGTAGTTTTATATTTAATTTTTTCAATAACCTTCATACTGTTTTCCACGGTGGCCACCACAATTTGCATTCCCACCCACAGTTCACGAGGATTCCCCTTTATCCACATCCTCTCAACACCTGTTCTTTGTTGTGCTTTTGATGTTAGCCATTCTGACAGGTTTGAGGTATTACCTCATTGTCCTTTGGATTCACATTTTCCTGATGATGGGTGATGGTGAACATCTTTTCATGGGACTGTTGGCCATTTGTATTTCTTCTTTGGAGAAATGTCTGTCCATGTCTTCTGCCTATTTTTTAACTGGATTATTTGTTTTTTGGGGGTCGAGTAGTATCAGTTGTATATGTTTTGGACACTATCCCTTTATTGCATATGATCTTTGCAAACATCATCTCCCTTTGAGTAAGTTGTCTTACTATTTTTACGTTTTCATTGTTCTTCTGCCATGTGGAAACTTCATTTTGCTGTATTCCCAATAGTTTATTTTTGCTTTCATTTCCTTTGCCTCAGGACACAGTCTAGAAAAACGTTAATATGGTCCATGTCAAGAAGTTACTGTCTTCCCTCCTGTAGGATTTTTATGGATTCAGGTCTCATATTGAGGTCTTGAAACTGTTTTGTGTTTGTCTGTATTGTGTAAGAAAGCAGTCTAATTTCATTCTTTTGTGCGTAGCTGTCTAGTTTTCCCAACAAAATTTGTTGTAGAGACTGTCCTTTTCCCTTTTGATATCGTTGCTTTCTTTGTGGAAGATTCATGGACCACATAATTATGGGTTTCTGTTTGAACTTGTATCCTGTTCCTTTGGTCGCTGTGTCTATTTTTGTGCCATACTCTCTTGTTAGGATGCCTGCAGCTTTGTAGTATAACCTGAAATCTGAAATTGTGAGTCCTCCAGCTTTGTTTTTCTTTTCCACATTGCACTGGCTGTTCGGAATCTTTAGTGGTTCCATACAAATGTTTAGGATTGTTTATTCAAGGTCTTTTGTTCTTTAATTTAAATTCAATTAGCCAACTTACAGTACATCATTAGTTTCAGATGTAGTCTTCAATCAATTTTCAGTTGTGTGTAACACCCAGTGCTCATTGTATCGTGTGACCTCCTTAATGGTACTCACCCAGTTACCCCCCCCAACTTCTCCTCCAGCAATCATCAGTTTCTTATGATAGTTAAGTGTCCATCATGGGTTTTCTCCCTCTCTGATGACTTCCCATTCTATTTTCCCTTCCTTCCCCTATGGTCACCTTCCTTGTTTCTGATATTCCACATAGGAGTGAAAGCATATGATCATTGTCTTTCTTTCATTGACTTATTCCACTCATCATAATACCCTCCAGCTCCACCCAGGTAGGTGTGATGGTAAGTATTCATCCTTTCTGATGGCTGAGTAATATTCCACTATAGATATGATCCACATCTTCTTTATCCATTCATCTATCCATGGTCATCTGCACTCCTTCTGCAGCTTGTCTATTATGGATATTGCTGCTATGAACACTGTGGTGCATGTGTCCCATCTTCACTACCTCTGTATCTTTGGGGTAAATACCCAGTAGTGCAATTGCTGGGACATAGGGTAGCTTTATTATAACTTCTTGAAGAAACTCTGTACCATTTTCAAGAGTGGCTGTACTGGACTGCATTTGTACAGGGGTGTAAGAGTGTTCCCATTTCTCCACATCCTCTCCAACATATATAGTTTCATGTCTTCTTATTTTTAGATATTCGGCCTCGTGTGATATGGCATCTATAGGGGTTTAGATTTGCATTTCCCTGAAGCCAAGTGATATGAAGCATTTATGCATGTATCTTTTGGTCACCAGTACGTCGTCATCAGTGAAGTGACTTCCCATTTTAATCCATCTCAAGACCTAAAGCTGGGTAAGGCACTGAAGCTGGATGGTGCCATCGGTTGGAAGTGTGGAGAATTTCAAAAGATCTCCTTGGAGAGCAAGTTTAAAGTCAGTTTGAAGCTACTAATTGGATCCGGGGAGATCTCTGAAAGTGGGGGTTGCCTGCGATGGGCTGAGGAGGGCCCTCCGATTTTCCTATGAATCCTTGCTGCAGCCCCAAATGACAGTTTCCTGCTGTGGGGCAGGCTGAGTCCTCTAGTCGTGCAGAGGTGAGCCCAATGCCTGGTGCCTTGGAGGCAGGCAAACAGGGAGGGACCCTCAGCAGAAGACCCAGGGTTAGGTTAGGCCTCAAGAGACAGCAGGTCCAAACTGCCCAGTGCTCAGAGAACTCCCAGGCCGACTGAGATGAGGGCACAAGCGTGGGTGAGTGTGAGCCTTGGGGTTTCATCCGGAATGGCCCACAAATGTCGGGGTTCACCAGAAGGGGCTCTCAGGGGTGCCCCAATTCTCTTGCACTGAATGCTCTGTTGTGCCCCAAAACGGTACAGTTTCCTGTGAGCTGCAGGCTGAGTCCTACAGTGGGGCTTGTGTGTCCCCAATCCCCCGGAGTAGGGTGCCAGGACCCTGGGGAGGGGCCCCTCTGTGGCTAACCTAGTGTAAGGTTTAGGGTCCAGGAGCCCGGCAAGGACAATCTGCAGGCTGTGCAGCGAGCTGTGTGGAGGGCTGAGAGGAGGCCATGGGGGATGGTGAACATAGGCCTCAGGGTTGGGGCACGGGGGGCTGCCAAAAGTGGGGACAGGCCCTGGGGGCCTCCCCATGTTCTCATGCCCTGTAGGCTCCGTAGAGCCCCAAGGGGCACTGTTTCCTTTCCGGTGGCAAGCTGAGTCCTGCGGTGTGGTACAGGTACCCCAATTCCCTGGGGCTGTGGTGTAAGGCTCTGGGAGTCCCCCACACCCGGGGCCGACCTAGGGCTAGGGTTAGGCCCCAGGAGCCCCGCAGGCCCGATCTGCTGGCTGTATGGCGAGCTACATGGGCTGAGGTGAGGGTGCAGGGAGGGTGAGCGTGGGCTTCAGGGTTGGGTTGCGGGAGGCCGCCAACGTTCGCTGGTGGCTCAGGAGGGCCCTCCTGGTTCTCCCACCCTGAACGCTCTATGGCCTCCCAAGGCGCACGGTTTCCTGCGGGGTGGCAGACTGAGTCCTGCTGTGGGGCTCAGGTGTCCCGAATCCCCGCGGCTCTGGCTCCAGGCTCCTGGGGAGGGGCCCCTCCACAGATGAACTAGGGTTAGGGTTGGGGCCCAGGAACCCCGCAGGCCAGATCTGCCCGCTATGTGGCGAGCACTGCCGCGGGCTGAGGTGAGGGTGTGGGGTGGGGTGAGCATGGGCTTCAAGCTTGGGTTTAGGGATCGCTGAAGTTCGCAGGGGACTCTGGGGGCCCTCCTGGTTCTCCCTCCCTGAATGCTCTACAGCCTCCCAAGGAGCACGGTTTCCTGTGGGCTGGCAGGCTTTATCCTGCAGTGGGGCTCAGGTGTCCCCAGTACCTGGGGCTGTGGCACCGGGACCCAGGGGAGGGGCCCTACCCAGCCAAACTAGGGTCAGGTCTAGGCCCCAGGAACCCGGCAGGCCTGATCTGCCGGCTCTGCGACGCGCTCAGTGGCAAGCTGAAGGGAAGGCGTGGGGCGGGATGAGCGTGGGCCTCAGGGTTGGGGTGTAGGGGGCCGCCGAGGATCGCTGGGGTCTCAGAGGGGCCCTACCAGTTCTCCTGAACGGGATGCTCTGCGGCGCCCCAAGGGGCATGGTTTCCTGAGGGGTGGCAGGCTGAGTCCCGTGGTGTGTTCCAGGGGTACCCAATCCCCGGGGTTAGGGTACGGATTAGATACGGGTTAAGGTTAGAGTATGGATTATGGTTAGGGTATGGGAGAGGGTAGGGTTTAGGGTTAGGGTAAGGAGAGGGTATGGGTTAGGTTTGGGTTTAGGGGTTACAAGTTAGACGTTATGGGTTAGGGTACAGATTAGGGTTCAGGGTACGGGTTAGGGTTTAGGGTTTGGGTTTAGGGTTAGGGTTAGGGTTGGAGTAGGGGTTAGGTTTAGGGTACAGATTAGGGTTAGGGTACTGGTTAGGGTACGCATTAGGGTACGGTTATGGTTAGTGTTGGCATTCAGATTAGGGTACGGTTTAGGGTACGGGTTAGGGTACGGGTTAGGGTTAAGGTACAGTTTAGGGTTATGGTACAGGCCAGGTTATGGTTTAGGGTTAGGGTTAGGGTACGGGTTAGGGAATGGGTTAGGGATAGGGATAGGGTACAGTTTAGGGTTAGGGTATGGGTGTGGGTACGGGTTAGGGTACAGGTTAGGGTTAGGTATGGGTTAGGGTATGGGTTAGGGTCCGGGTTAGGGATAGGGTACAGGTTAGGGTATGGGTTAAGGTTAAGGTAAGGGTACTGGTTAGGGTTAGGGTACGGGTTACGGTTTAGGGTTTAGGTTTACGGTTAGGGTATGGGTTAGGTTTAGGGTACGGGTACGGTTAGGGTACGGGTATGGTACGAGTTAGGGTATGGGTTATGGTCAGGGTTCAGGGTTAAGGTTAGGGTATGGGTTAGGGTACTTGTTAGGGTTAAGGTTAAGTTTAGGGTACAGTTTAAGTTATGGGTTAGGGTACAGTTTAGGGTTAGGGTTAGGGTACAGGTTTGGGTATGCGTTAGAGTACGTGTTAGGGTTAGGGTACAGGTTAGGGTTCGGGTTAGGGTATGGGTTAAAGTTAGGGTTAGAGTATGGGTTAGGGTAAGGGTTAGGGTTACGTTACTGGTTAGGGGTAGGGTTAGCTGAAGGGGTAGGGTTAGGGTTATGATAGGGGTCGGGGTATGGTTAGGGTTTAGGGTTAGGGTTTGGGGTTTGGCTTAGTGGTTAAGGTAAGGGTTTAGTGTTTAGGGTTTCGGGTTTAGGGTTAGGGGTTAGGATTTAGGGTTTAGTGTTAATGTAGGGTTTAGGGTTTAAGGATTAGGGTTTAGGGTTAGGTTTAGGTTAGGGTCAGGGTTAGGGTAAGGGTTAGGGGTTAGTGTTAGGGTTAGGGTGAGGGTTAGGGGTTAAGGTTTAGGGTTTAAGGTTAGGGGTTAGGGTTTAGGGTTAGACCCCAGTAGGCCAGCAGGACCGATGCAACGGCTGTGCGGCGATCGGAGGAGTGGGCCAATGTGAAGGCGCTGGTGAGCGGCAGCATGGGCCCAACCATTTTGGTGCAGGAGGGCCTTCGAAAGTCGCCGGAGCCTCGGAGTGCCTTGCCCGTTCTCCCACTCTGAATGACTAGCGGGGCCCCTAGCGGCTCGGGTGGCTGAAGGGCAACAGGGTGAGTCCGGCACATGGGCTTGTGGTCCCCATCCTCGGCGTTGCGGAGCCACGCCACTCAGGAAGTGCCTCTCGGGGGCTGACCTACACTTAGGGTTAGTCCCCAGGAGGCCAGCAGGCCCGATACACCACATGTGCGGTGATTGGAGCGGTGGGCTGAGGTGAGGGTGCTGGTGAACATGAGCCTGGGCCAAAGCGTTTTGGTTCCGGGCACCTTCGAAGGTTGGAGGGAGTTCGGAGGGCCCTGCCAGTTCTCCAACACTGAATGAATGGTGGTGCCCCTAGCGGCACGTTTAGGAAGGGACCCTCAGGGGCCGTCCTAGGGTGTAGGGTTAGCGCCCAGTAGGCCGGCAGGCCAGATCTGCCAGCTGTGCGAAGGGCAGAGGTGTGGGCCGAGTTGAGGGCGATGGCGAGCGGGAGCATGGGCACCAGGGTTTTGGCGCCCTGGGCCTTGCAATGTTGCCATGGCTCGGAGGGCCCTGCCCTTTCTCCTGCCCTGAATAACCAGCGGCGCCCCTAGTGGCTCCGTTGGCGGTGGGGCAGCAGGGTGAGTCCTGCACTGTGGCTTGGGGATCCCCAATCCCCGGCGTTGCGGGGGCAGGCCCCTTGGGAGGAGCTCCTCGTGGGCTGACCTAGGGTTAGAGTTAGCCCCCAGGAGGCTGGCAGGCCCAATCCTCTGGCTGGGCGGCGAGAGGTGGGCGGGCAGAGGTAAAGGCGCTGCCGAGCGGGAGCGTGGGCCCCTGCATTTTGGCGTGGGAGGCTTCAAATGTCGCTGGTTTCTCCAGGGCCCTGTCGTTCTCCCGCCCTGAATGACCGGCGGCGCCCCTAGCGGCCCGGGTGGCGGCATTGAGGCAGGGTGATTCTGGCTCTGGGGCTTGGGGTCCCCGATCCCCAGTGTAGCAGCAGCAGGACCCTTGGGAGGGGCCCCTGAGGGGCCGACCTAGGATTAGGGTTAAGACCCAGGAGGCCGGCAGGCCCAATCCGCCCGCTGGGCTGAGAGCTGAGGGGCAAGCCAAGGTGAGGGCGTGGGGAGTGGGAGCGTGGGCACCAGCGTTTTGGACCAGGGAGCCCTTGAAAGTCACCGGGGGCTCAGAAGGCCCTGCCCCTTCTCTCGCCCTGAATGACCTGTGGCGTCCCTAGCGGCCCGGGTGGCGACAGTGCGGCAGGGTGAGTCTGGATCTGGGGCTCTGAGTCACCAAACCCCAGCGTTACAGAACCAGGCCCCTTGGGATGTCCCCCATGGGGCCGACCTAGGGTTTTGGTTAGCCCCCAGGAGCCCGGCAGGCCTTATCCACCAGCTCTGCAGCAACCAGAGGGGCGGGCCAAGGGGAGGGCGCTGGTGAGCAGGAGCGTGGGAGCCACCTTTTTGCGCAAGGGTGCTTTGAAGGTCGCAGGGGAAACGGAGCACCCTGCCAGTTCTCCCACACTGAATGATCCGTGGCTCCCCTAGCGGCCTGGGTGGTGGCGCGGCAGCAGGTGAGTCCGGCGCTGGGTCTCAGGGGTCCCCAATCCACTGTGTTGCGGCGCCAGGCCCCTTGGGAGGGGCCCCTCGGGGGCTGACCTAGGTTAGGGTCAGCCCCCAGGACGCCAGCAGGCTCAATCCGCCAGCTGTGCGGCGAATGGAGTGGTGGGTCGAGGTGAGGTCTCTGTCGAGAGGGAGCTTGGGCCCAAGCATTTTGGCTCCGGGGGCCTTTTAATGTTTCTGGGGACTCGGCGGGCCATGCCCATTCTCCTCCCTGAGTGACCGGCAGTGCCCCTAGCTGCCCAGGTGGCAGCGGGGCGGCAGGGTGAGTCAGGCGCTGCGGCTCGGGTATCCCCAATCCCCGGTGTTGCGGCGCCAGGCCCCTTGGGAGGGGCCCCTCGGGGGCCAACCTAGGGTTAGGTTTAGCCCCTAGGAGGCCGGCAGGCCCTATTCGCCAGCTGTGTGGAGACTGGAGTGTCGGACCGAGGTGAGGGCGCTGGTGAGCGGGAGCGTGGGCTCGGGTGTTTTGGCGCGGGGGGCTTTTGAAGGTCGCCGTGTCTCGGAGGGCCCTGCCTGTTCTCCCGCCCTGAATGAACGGCAGCACCCCAAGCCCCCGGGTTTCAGCTGGGTGGCAGGGTGAGTCAGGTGCTGAGGCTCAGGATCCCCAATCTCCGGCGTTGGAGCACCAGGCCCCTTGGGATGGGCCCCTCGGTGGTCAATCTAGGGTTACGGTTAGCCCCCAGAAGGCCAGTGGTCCCAATCAGCGGCTGTGCAACACGCGAAGGGTTGGGCCGAGGTGAGGGCGCTGGCGAGCCTTAGCATGAGCCCAAGCCAAGCACGGGGGGCCTTTGAATGTCAGCGGGTGCTCGGAGGGCCCTAACCATTTTCTTGCTCTGATTGAACGGTGGGCCCCTAGCGGCTCGGGTGGCTGAAGGGAAGCAGGGTGAGTCTGGCACTTGGGCTCGGTGTCCCCATCCCCAGCGTTGCGATGCCAGGCCCCTTGGGAAGGGCCCCAGGGGTGCCGACCTATGGTTAGGGTTAGCCCCCAGGAGTCCAGCAGGTCCGATACACCACCTGTGCGTCGAGCGGCGAGTTGGGCCGAGGTGAGGGTGCTGGTGAACATGAGCCTGAGCCCAAGTGTTTTCGTTTGGGGCGCCTTCGAAGATCGGCAGTTTTCGGAGGGCCCAGCCCGTTCTCCCACCCTGAATGAACGGTGGCATCCCTAGCGGTCCGGGTGGGGCGGGGCGGCAGGGTGTAACTGACGATGGGGTTGGGGGTCCCCAATCCCCTAGGGTTTGGGTTAGCCCCAGGAGGCCGGCAGGCGTACGGAGGTGCTGGCCGAGGTGAGGACGCTGACGAGGGGGAGCGTGGGCCCAAGTGTTTTCGCTCATGGGCCTTCAATGTTCGCTGGGGGCTCAGAGGGCACTGCACGTTCTCCCGCACTGAATGACCGGCGGCACCCCTAGCGGCCAGGGTGGCGGTGGGGCTGCAGGGTGATTCCAGCGCTGGGCTCGGGGGTCCCCAAACCCCGGCGTGTTTTGCGCCAGGCACCTTGGGAGGGGCCTTCGTGGGCCGACCTAGTGTTAGGGTTAGACCAAAGGAGGTCGGCAGGCCCGATCTGCCAGGTGTGCAGTGAGTGGAGTGGCGGGCCGAGGTGAGGGCGCTGGCGACAGGGTTCGTGGGCCCAAGTGTTTTGGCGCTGGGGGCCTTCGAGGGTCACCAGGAGCTCTGAGGCCCTGCCCGCTCTACTGCCCTGAATGACCGGCGGCGTCCCTAGCGGCCCGGGTGGCGGCAGGGCGGCAGGGTGCGTCCAGCGCTGGGGCTCGAGAGTCCCCAATCCCTGGCGTGGCAACGCCAGGCCCCTTTGGAGGGGCCCTCAGGGACCGAACTAGGGTTAGGGTTAGCCCCCAGGAGGCCGGCAGGCCTGATCTCCCAACTGTGTGGGGAGTGGAGAGGTGGGCCGAGGTGAGGGTGCAGGGGAGCGGGTATGTGGGCCCAAGCATTTTGGGGCTAGGGCCTTCGATTGTCGCCGGGGGCTCGGAGGGCCCTGCACATTCTCCCGCCATGAAGGACCAGCGACGCCCCTAGCTCCCTGGGTGGCAGCGGGGTGGCAGGGTCAGTCCGGCACTCGTGCTTGGGTTTCCCCAATCCCCAGCGTTGCGGTGCCAGGCCCCTTGGGAGGGGCCCCTCGGGGACTGTCCTAGGGTTAGGTTAACCCCCAGGAGGCCAGCAGTCCCGATCCGCCGACTGTGCAGTGAGCAGAGGGATTGACCGTGGTAGGGCGCAGTTGAGCGGTAGCGTGGTACCTAGCGTTTTGGTGTGGGGGGCCTTCTTATTTCACCGGAGGCTCGGAGGGCCCTGCCGGTTATCCCGCCCTGAATGCCCAGCGGCGCCCCTAGTGGCCCATGTGGCGGCGGGGCGGCAGGGTAAGTCCAGCGCTGCTCCTCGGGGGTTTCCAACACCCAGCGTTGCGGCGCCAGGCCACTTGGGATGGGGCCCTAGGAGACCTACCTAGGGTTAGTGTTAGCCCCCAGGAGGCTGGGAGGCCCGATCTGCTGGCTGTGCAGCGTGCGGAAGGGCGGGCCGAGGTGAGGGCACTGGAGAGTGGAAGCGTGGGCCCAAGCGTTTTGGCGAGGGAACCCTTCGAAAGTTGCCGCGGCTCGGAGGGCACTGCCCATTCTCCCGCTCTGAATGACCGGCAGCACCCCTAGCAGCCCTGGGAGCAGCGTAGCGGCAGTGTGAGTCTGGTGCTGGGGCTCCGGGGTCCCAAATCCCCGTCGTTGCGGAGCCAGGCCCCTTGGGATGGGCCCCTAGCGGGCCTACCTAGGGTTAGTGTTAGCCCCCAGGAGGCTGGGAGGCTTGATCCGCAGGCTGTGCAGCAAGTGGAGGGGTGGGCCGAGGTGAGGGCACTGGTTAACGGAAGTGTTGGCCGAAGCGTTTTGCCTGGGGGGGCTTTCGAAGGTTGCCGGGGGCTCGGAGGGCCCTGCCCGTTCTCCCGCCTTAAATGACCATAGGGGCCCCTTGTTGCCCCGGTGGCAGTGGAGCAGCAAAGTGAGTCTGGCGCTGCGGCTCGGGGGTCACCAATCCCCAGCGTTGCGGCCCCAGGCCCCTTGAGAGGGCCCCCTCGGGTGCCGACCTAGGGTTAGGGTTACCCCCAGGAGGCCAGTAGGCCCAATCTGCTGGCTGTGCAGTGAGCGGAGGGGCAGGTTGAGATGAGGGCGTTGGCGTGTGGGAACGTGGGCCCAAAATTTTGGAGCGAGAGGCCTTCGAAGGTCACCAGGGGCTCAGAGGGTCCTGCCCGTTCTCCCGCCCTGAATGACCGGGGGTGCCCCTTGTGGCCCGGGTGGCAGTGGGGGGCATGGTGAGTCCGGCGCTGGGGCTCAGGAGTCCCCAATCCCCATCGTTGTGGCGCCAGGCCCCTAGGGAGGGGCCAATAGGGGGCTGACCTAGGGTTTGGCTTAGCCCCCAGAAGGCCCGCAGGCCCGATCCACCAGCTGTGTGCGGAGCGGAGGCGAGGGCCGAGGTAAGGGCGCTGGCCAGCGGGAGCGTTGGCCCAAGCGTTTTGGTGCGGGGGGCCTTCGAAGGTGGCCGGTGACTTGGAGGGCCCTTGCCATTCTCCCTCCCTGAATGAATGGCGGCGCCCCTAGGGGCCCAGGTGGCTGTAGGGCGGGAGGGTGATTTGGGCGCTGGAGCTCGGGAGTCCCGAATCCCCGGTGTTGCGGCAATAGGAACCTGGGATGGACCCCTCCGGCGCCCACCAAAGGTTAGGGTAACACCCAGGAGGCTGGCAGTCCAGATCCACAGGCTGTGCAGAGAGCGGAGGGGTGGACCGAGGTGAGGGCGCAGGCGAGCGGGAGCATGGGACCAAGCGTTTTGGCGCGGGGGGCCTTCGAAGGTCGCCAGGGGATCGGAGGGATCTGCCAGTTCTCCCTCCCAGAATGACCAACGGTGTTCCTAGTGGCCCGGGTGGTGGCAGGGCAACACAGTGAGTCCAGCGCTGGGGCTCGGGGGTCCCAAATCCCAGGCATTGCGGTGCCAGGCCCCTTCGGAGGGGCCCCTCAGGGACCAACTTAGGGTTATGGGTAGCCCCAGGAGGAGGGCAGGCCTCATCCACTGGCTCTGCAGCGAGTGGAGGAGCGAGCCAAGGTGAGGGCGCTGAGGAGCGGGAGCGTGGGCTCAAGCGTTTTTCATGGGGGGGCCTTCGAAGGTCGCCGTGGGCTCGGAGGGCCCTGCCCGTTCTCCCGCACTGAATGACCAGGGGCACCCCAAGCATCCCGGGTGGCGGCGGGGCAGCAGGGTGAGTCCGGCGCTGGGGCTCGGGGGTCCCTAATACCTGGCGTTGTGGCGCCAGGCCCCTTGGGACGTGCCCCTCGGGGGCTGATCTAGGGTTTGGGTTAGCCCCCAGGAGACTGGCACGTTCATTCCGCCCATGTGCAGTGAATGGAGGTTTGGGTCGAGGTGAGGTAGCTGGCGATCGGGAGCGTGGGCCAGAGCATTTGGCTTTGGCTCGGGGTGCCTTCGAAGGTCGCACGTGGCTCGGAGGGTCCTGCCCGTTCTGTAGCCCTGAAGGACTGGCGACACCCCTAGCTCCCCATGTGGCAGCGGGGCAGCAGGGTGCGTCCGGCGCTGGGACTTGGGGTTCCCCAATCCCTGGCATGTGGCGCCAGGCCACTTGGGAGGGGCCCCTTGGGGGTGACCTAGGGATAGGGTTAGCCCCCAGGAAGCCAGCAGGCCAGATCTGCCAACTCTGCAGCGAGCGGAGGGGTGGGCCGAGATTAGGGAGCAGGCGAGCAGGAGCGTGGGAGCCAGAGTTTTGCGCGGGGGGCCTTCGAAGTTCGCAGGGGGATCAGAGGGCCCTGCCCCTTCTCTCTTCCTGAATGACTGGCAATGCCCCTAGCACCCTGGGTGCTTGCGGGTTGGCAGAGTGAGTCCAGCCCTGGGGCTCGGGGGTCCCAAATCCCCAGCATTGCGGTGCCAGGCTCCTTGGGAGGGGCCCCTTGGGGGCCGACCTAGGGTAAGTGTTAGCCCCCAGGACTCCAGCAGGCCCTTTCCGCCAGCTCTGCAGCAGGCGGAGGGGCAGGCCGAGGTGAGGGCACTGGCGAGAGGGAGTGTGGGCCCAAGCGTTTTGGCGTGGGGGGCCTTCAAAAGTCGCCGGGGGCTTGGAGGGCCCTGCCCGTTCTCTCGCCCTGAAAGACTGTCGGTGCCCCTAGCAGCCCGGGTTGCTGTGGGGCGGCAGGGTGACTCCGGCGCTGGGCTCGGGGGCCCCAATCCCCGGCGTTGTGGCACCAGGCCCCTTGGGAAGGGCCCCTCGGGGGCCGACCTAGGCTTAGGGTTCATCCCCAGGAGGCCGGCAAGCACTGCGATAAGTGGCTCTGGCAATGTAACAAAAATGCCATACACTTATCTGTAAGAAATAACAGTGTACAGGAACCCTCTTAGCCCTAACATCATCCTTTGTGAATATGGAAGCCAGCCCCAAAGTGGTCGTGGAAGTCTGACGAAAGGGCTAAGCACTTTTCTCTGAGTCACCACACTATACAGGGAAAGACCAATGTACATCATCTTTCACGAGTAGGAAGCATTAATGAAAAGGTTCTGGAATTTCGAGGACTCTGACCCATCCTTATTGGTAATAAACCACCGTGTACAGGAAAACACCTTCAACTCTCATCAGCCTCCTCAATCCTGATTCCGATTCAACTTTGGGTGTGTAGGACTAGGGAAATGTCCACATCTTATTGCTAAGAAAAACGATGTCAGGGTAATGCCCTTCAAGTCACCTCAGCCTTCCTGAAGACGGAAGCAGGAATCAAGGTGGTTATGTTACCATGAGGTAAGGAAGATGAGCATATAAGTGAGAAACAACAGTGGGCAGGACCTCTCTTCCAACGAACAGTATCTTTGCTTAATGTTGAATCCCTATGGTAAGTGGTTGTGGGCATTTGTGAGGTCAAAATCTGAAGTGTTTTGTAAAACCTCTTGGCCATTCACAGATGAGACTAAGGTAGTTGGGGACTCCTAGGCAGTGATTTGTCCACTGTCAAAATATGAAAAGATAAAAGAGACAGATGAGGTCTCCTCAGGCATTGTCCTTTATCCTCATCCTCCGTGAGGATGGCCATCTCTGGACAGCTC
This sequence comes from Ursus americanus, assembly GCF_024610735.1. Classification (NCBI taxonomy): domain Eukaryota; kingdom Metazoa; phylum Chordata; class Mammalia; order Carnivora; family Ursidae; genus Ursus; species Ursus americanus. The sequence continues at coordinate 374,453 of NW_028273691.1, read as the reverse complement.
AGTGGCAGGGTCTCATTCACAGTGGGGGCATCTGTTCCTCACAGACATCAGGCAGGGAAATGGATTTGGTTCTCTGTGCCAGCCCAGCCACAGCTGAGTGTCACAGCACCCTCTCGTGGGCTCATAAGAGTTTCACTGTCACCAGGCAGGTCATTGTATTTGATAAACCACTGTGAGAGTTTGCAATCGCCTTCATCTGCAACCTCCTAGAGGCAAATGCAGGTGTCTGGTACCATGTGAAGTCATGTGAAGGCATTGTGAGAAATTGTCCTTTTGCTTAAGAAAAACATGGCTGGGGCTCCTGGCTGGCTCAGCCAGTTAAGCATGTGCCTTTGGCTCAGGTTATGATCCCAGGGTTCTGGGATCGAGGCGAGGCTCCCTGTTCAGCAGGAAAGGAGTTAGGGAAATAGCTTAGAACCCACAGAGAATGTGAATAAAGGGGAGTGAAATGGAATTTGGTCTGTGTTTTGCTTTAGGGATTGGAAGTTAGTTTTTTCTCAATTGTGATGGTTCTTGAAACAGAGAAGCTGTAGTGGTTTTTTTTTTTTACCTTTAATTTTTTTCTAATAATAATTTTTTATTATGATATGGTAGTCACTATACAGTATTTCCTTAGTTTTTGATGTAGTGTTCCATGATTCATTATTTGCATATAACACCCAGTGCTCCATGCAATATGTACCTTCCTTAATACCCATCACTGGCCCATCCCAATCCCCCACCCCTCTCCCCTCTGAAGCCCTCAGTTTGTTTCCCAGAGTCCATAGTCTCTCGTGGTTCATTCCCCCTTCTGTTTAGGGTCCATTGTCTAAAGGGACAGACAGTGGAAGTTCACCGAATATAAGATCGAAATTTCGTTGTTCATTATAGATGCCGCTAAGTAGTTCCCAGTCATTTCATTCTACTGTAGTAATTCATTATACCTGTGCAGGTGCACGTGGAAGACAATTGATGCATGTTTAGTGGTAATAAAACACGCCCCTCAGTAGTAGAATAATAGAGGATGCACATGTGTAAAATTATTCGACTACAGCTTCCATGCTTTCCCTTTGGTTCCTTATTATCTATGAAATTGGACAATTTTTGTTCTCTAGGCTTAAAACTCATTGTCAGTATTCAGAGTTTTTCAATGCTGATCTTCTCCTGTATAAGTTACCAAAAACCTAAAATATGTATGAACTTTAAAAAACGCTATATTGAAAATGACAGCAGGGAAGTTCCATTTTGTGAATATTGTGTCAATGGATCTCTATTTTGACATCAGTGTTCATTAGAAATGATGACATTTCATGTGAGTATAAATATCAATGTGAAAAAGGAAAGGTAGGAAGAACCTTGAATGTTTAAGTAATTGCTGAAATGACAGGAGTGTGTGTGTGTGTGTGTGTGTGTGTGTGTGTGTTTGTGTGTGTGTGTAATTGATTTTCAGTGAATGGTTCAGCTTCTTGTAGGGCCTCCGAGAGAGCCCAGATGAACCTTTCAATGAGTTGGTATCTGTTTTCAGAACATGGGAATCTCTTAGTCCAATAGTCAATCAGGCAAGCTTTGAGGTCTTGAAGAGTTTCAGTCCTCAGCGATGGTGTTGCAGACCCTTGTGAGCAAACCCTAGGGTATGCTCAGAGCCCTCATTTGCTGGTAGCAAGGTGTGACGATTTCAGACGGCATTTCCCAAAGAAGTACCTCTTGAGTCTCTGTCCTTATTAGTTCCCTACACTTCCTTACACTAGTTATGTGTTCAATGTGTTTCAGGATAATCCCCACATGTGATTTTTGCTATTTCCTACTAGTCCTATCTGTTTCTCATGTTCTTCTTTTATGGTAGGTGTTGGGAAGCAACCTGTGTGGTGTAGGAAGGGGTGTGGTAGTTGTCTGCCTTCAGAGGACCGAATGATGCCTAGAAATTGTACTGTAGTTTGAGGTCAATTGTCCATCCTCTGAGTGTCAGGAATTCCATCACTTTACATTGATGCTAGTCTGTTCTTCAAGCTGTCCTCAGAAATAAGGACGTCATCCATCTAGGGAATACTGATTTGTGTGTATGTTTTCATTTTAGGAAAGGCCTTGCTGCTCCTGAAAATAATACTGTAGAGCACCCTTTCCTGTTCTTATTGGCCATCAGTCAATCTTTTGTGAAGTATTCGTTTATAAATAGACTTTCTATGGTTGATGAGCAGGAATTCTTTATTGACAAGTCTTTGTCAGTGTGTGTATTGCAAATCTTACTTCCCAGCCTGTGGTTCACTTTTTCATTTTCTTATGGTCATAAGATAAGGAGAAATGTCACATTTTTATGAAGTCCCACTGAATTCTTTTAAATGGTTAGTGCACCCTATGTCCTGCCCCAAGATTGACAGGTTCTACGTTTTCTTTCAGAAACTGTCCAATGGGAAACACAATCCATCTCAAATTTATAAATTGCATTTTTAATTATAATAGGGTATTTATACACTGTTTTGGATTTTCTATGTACACAATCGTATTATCTTTGAATAGTCACAATTATCCCCTCAATTCTTATACTTTTTGTTTCTCTTGCCTTCTAACACTGGTAAATTCTCCAATGCAACGTTGAGTAGAGCAGCATTGTTTGAAGATTTTAATATACCTTTCTCAATATCTGACAGAAAAAGCAGACAAAACATTGGTAAAATGTGACCTAATGGACATATAGGGAACATTCCATAATAAGTGCAGAATACATTATTTTCAAGTGGTCATAGTCTCTTTACCCAAATAGATGATAGGTGGGGCCAAGAATCAAGTCTACAAATGTTAAACCCTGAAATTAACTAGATTCTATTCTTAGACCACAGGGGAATTGAGCCACAGTCATAGGAAAAAGAAAACCAGGAAGTCCTTCAATGTTTAAAAATTAAATGGAACTTTGCTACATATCCTAATGGTGAGAGAGGGAATCTCAATGGAAATTCTGAACCTTTTCTACATGAGGGCTCACACACAATGGCACTTTATTTGTGAAGAGCATTATAATAACCTAGACAGGAGTTGAGCCTTAAGTCAGAGTTCTGCCTGCCCCAGCCACACCTGGCAGCCTTGGCCTGTGGTCCCCCTCAGCTGTCCTTTCTGGTGGCCCTGAGCTAAGGGGGTCAACATGGCCATATGGAAATGGGAAGCTCCCCACTCATAGTGATGGCGGTGCCCCCTCCCCAGCTGCCCTTTCTGGTGGCTCTGAGCTAAGGGGGTCAACATGGCCGTATGGAAATTAGAAGCTCCCCACTCTTAGTGATGACGTTGCTATCGTATCGTCCTCACCAGTCCAACAACATGATTTTTGAGTGAAATATGACACAAAAGCGACTTCTTGGCCTTCCTTCAGGTTTGAAAATCATCTGGTGAGTCATCTATTAGGAATATGGATTCAACATGTGTTCTTTCTTCTGGAAAAGAAATAGACCCAATAGCAATTATGGCTTCCTGAGCACCTGTTCCTGAGAGACATCATACTGGCTCTTTGTAGCATTCTGCCTCTTAAAATTCTCAACTAGGGTGTAGATATTTGTAGGCACATTTTCAGGTGGTTAGACAGGGACTCAGATGATATGAGTCACAGCGGATTTTAGTGTCAGAAACCTAAGTGGGATCCCCAAATTGACTCCAAATCCCTTGTTGTTCCATACAGGGTACTATTTCCCTCTTATCTCTGGTCTTCTCGATCTGGAAACCTATCAAGTATCAGGATTTTCTTGTCATGTGGAAAACTGGAACGAATTCAGCGGGCCTTTTCACGTCTGCCCATGGTGATCATTAAGATCATTATCTCAGTGGAGGACCTCTGGGTAAGATACTCAAAGATCCTTAGGAATACAGACAGTATAATATTTTCCTGGTATTAAAGTTACAGAAACCAACTATCATTTTTAGTCGATTCAGGCTCTGGTATGTTCAAACCGTGCTGTAAAACTGGTCTGAAATAGTATTTAAAAACACTCAGCTCAGCCTCTTCTACAAAGTGAGCCAATGCTTATAAACATGGCTAAAATATTCCCTTACCTACGATGACTTCCCAGCCATCGTAGTGTTTATATGGTATGACTGTGACTTACATTAGTCAACATTTGCAGAGAAAGAACTTAGTGCATCCAGGGGGCACATCATGTTGAAATTAGTTTGTGACAATGAGCTACTGTGTTTTATTCTGCAGTCCAAGGGAATGGTGCCAGACATCTCTAAGGTGTCTAGCAGTTCTACAATTCTGATTTTAAGTGGTCTGTGTGCTTCAGAGATTTGGGCAGGAGAAGGGCAGGAGTCCAGAGACTGTGAACACTCTGTCACCTGTGCTGACCATGGAGCAGGCAGCCTTCTGTGGACAACATTTTGATTTCTTGGTACTCTTGTGAAAGGTGCTTTTGTCTCAAATTCCTCCATTTAGGAGTAATTATAATGATGAAAGTAATTTTTATCTTATATCATCTGTGGGCCCTGATCCTGGGCTCCCAGGGAAGCTATCCTTTAACATTTTACCCGGCTCAAATTGATTGGGCAAAACCTCAAAGCATGGGCCCTATTTCTGCCCCAAGCACATGTTGTACATCTGCTTCGAGAAGAAAACAATATCCAAATATGCCAACATAAAGATAAGAAAAAATAAAGAACCTCTTTGGCTCCCATAAGATTAAAGTCATACTGACATGTACATACTGAAAACATAAGAACGAGTCTGTCAATTTCTGGAATCTAAGAAGATCCTCATTGTGGTGTGTAACTCTGTACTTAAAAGAAAACAGAAAAAAATATATAAGCCTGCCCCAAATGTTCCTTCCCTGGAGTGCTCCCTTCTTGGTGAAGATTGTGTCTCCCAGGCAGCTGTCCTGACTTGGGTTTGAATAAAGGTCTCTTCCTTTCTCTCTAAAATGTTTTTAAAAGTTCATTCACACAATGTCGACAATAACAGTGTTTTCTATTTAAGTGAGAAATAAATGTTCCACTCTAGTTTTATTGGGAATAGACGAATTGAGGGTTTCTTTAGAAGAGTAAGTCTGCCTTCCAGAAAAGGCAAGGTCATTGGTCTATGGAGAATGAAGATAATTACTGCTAAACAACAAGCATGTGTTGCCCCTTCGCCCAGAAACCGAAGCAGGTGTTCAGGCTTTAGGTCAGAGGTGACTTCTTGTCCCCAGCTGACAACACTTCTCTGCTCTGGCTCCAAGACACCCGAGGTTTTGAACGTCAGCATCGAAGTCAGCGAGGCAGCTTGTCACAGGACGCCAGTGTTCAGAGAAACACAGGTATGTTTGGCAAAATGTCCTATCTATGTCAGGGCTGGAGGTAAAACCTCTCATTATCCCAAAACCTCCTGGGCTTTTCTCTTTTCTCTAGTTGAGCCACAAAGTAAAATTGAAGTAGCTGTCAGCATTCTGGGTTTGGTGCAAGAATTACTTAGTTTCCCTGCAGGTAGAACTTTGCAGGGGATCACAATTTCTCTGTCCATTTATTGCTTACACATGTATTTTGACCATCTGTTTCCTAGGAACCATCTTTTATTAGAAAGCGGAGGTGAGATTCACTCTGTACCTGTTTGTAACATCTAATTTGTTCCTTCATCTAACAGTGTTTATTCAATTGGGCCTAAGATATGGTTGAGTGGCCAGCATCTAGAGTTAGGTGGCTTTTTTTCATCTGATACAGACTTGGATGATGTCATTTGACAAAGGTGATGTTTCATCATTGATTAGTTTATTCATCAGAAGAGTTAAAATTAGGGTGGAGGGAAAATTGAAAATTATCCAAAGCGGCCTGTTCCTGTTTAAAAGTTGAGCTTGACTTTCCAGTTTTACTAAATGTATTATCTCGATATTTGGAGGTGCCATATTCTCTCTGTAGTTTCTTTGGTGGTGGAGTCAGAAGGAGAGTCTGGGAATTCTTTTGGATAGTGGCATGCTGGTGGCTTCAAGGGGCTTGGCGTCAGGAGCCTTGGGGTGAAGTCTGCAACTGCTTGCCTGACCCTGGGTGCATCTCACAGAGGTTTTGTTTCATCTTATGAAATTGCCAGCAGATAATGTTCGGCTTAAAGGGGAACCCTCCCATCCTGTTGGTGGCAATGCAAATGGTGCAGCCAGTCTAGGAAACAGTGTGGGGGTTCCTCAAAAAGTTAAACATTGAACAACCCCATGATCCAGCAATTGCTCTCCTAGGTATTTACCCAAAGGATACAAAAATGCAGATTCAAAGGGGGAACATGCACCATGATGTTTATAGCAGCAATGTCCACAGTAGCCAAACTATGGAGAGAATCCCAAAGTCTATGCACTGATGAATGGATAAAGCAGAAGTGGGATACATATATATAATGGAATATGACCCAGCTTCAAAAGGAATGAAATCTTACCATTTGCAAGGATGTGGATGGACCTAGAGTGTATTAAGCTAAGCAAAATCAGTGAGGAAAGACAAATATCCTATGCTCTCACGCTTGTGGAATTTCAGAAAGAAAACAGATGAACAGAGTGGAGGGGTGATGAGAGAGGCAAACAAGGAAATAGACTCAACCTTGGAGAACAAACTGAGTGTTGCTGCAGGACAGGGGCATGGGGGCAAGAGTTAAATGGGTGAGGGGTATTAAGGAGGGCACTTGTGATGAGCACCGGGTACTGTATGCAGGTGAGGAATCACTAAATCCTACACCTGAAGCGAATATTCCATGGCATGTGAACTAACTGGAATTTAAGTAAAAGAAGAAAGGAAAAAGTGTTCTGCTTCATGAAGAGTGAGGTAAAATTGTAGTGATTTGGCTTTACTATTCTATAGAGGATAGATGTAAAACACCCTGTTGTAGGATACACTAGTTTCTTATCACATAAGGAGTCCTCAGAAAGCTGCAATGAAAGATTCAGGTCTCAGAGCATGTTCATGTTCCAATGATATTTTACAGTTTGCACAGGTAGGAAAGAAGGTGGAGAGAGAGGCAACAGAAGGGGAAAGCAGGTGTGAACCTTTCATTTGTTAGCATTATAGCTTTCTCATGAAAGCTTTATGTCAGTGTGCTTTTGGAAGCAGAGGGGGAATCCGGGAGCTTTGCAGGAGACAGGGGAGTTCCAGGTCTGGGTAAAGCTGACAGGGGTCCCAGAGGAGAGCTGAATGCATTCTGCAGCAGGGTGTGGGCAGGGTGGGCTCCAGGGGTGGCTGTGGGTCTCCTGGGTGAGTGTTGTGACAGGTGAGGGCTGTGTGCAAGTTCCTGGCTGAGGACAAGGGAGGCACAGGCTGAGAGCTGGCAGAGAACCTTCTTCTGGGCCACCATCCTCACCCAACACACAGCCTCATCTTCTGTTCCTGTCACTCCAATTCAGACTTCTCCGAAGTTGAGTGAGAACACATCAAGAGCATTCTTAACAGAAGGGAAAGCATGTGCAAAGGCTCAGGGGCAGGAGAATTTCAGGTATGTCCAGGAGCAGCAAGAAGGCCCTGTAGCCACAGGAGACAACTTAGGACATGACCTCAGAGAGGTGTCAGAAAGCCATTCCAGGGCTATAACCCCATGAGACCCTGTTTCCCTGGGCCATCCTGGCTACAGAGTTGAGAACAGATGACAGAGGGTTGAAGATGGCAAGGCAGGTCAATGACGAAACTTTTCCAGGATCTCAGGCACTGTGGACCAGACAGGTGCCCTTGGATGGAGTGGTTAGACATATCTGGGTCCATTTTGAAGATGGAGCTCGCAGGATTTGCTGATTGGTTAGCTATTAGGAGCTGGAGAACGGAGGAATTGGAGTAAATCCCAGCTGTTGTGGGTTGTCCTGATCGAGGGGAAGGAGAGGGTTTCTCAGGGCGTAGGAGGTAGTCCGTGTTCCACATGCTGAGGAATGTGCCTTTCCTCGTGGATCTGCTGAGGTTTGTGTCTGGGAGGACCTTTCACATCTCCTCCCTCAGCAATGCTCAAGTACATGTATCCCCCACTTTTTAAATGTTCACAGTAAGACACTGGGCTTTCTTGAAAGAACTATGTTATTACCCAGCTTCAGTAAGAGGAAGAGACCTGAAGAGGATTTCCCTCTTATGAAAAAAGGTGAACAGTGAGAATAGCGTTCAGCATCTGTTTTGGGGAGAAGCACGACAGAGGCGGCGTGCACCCCAACCAGGTCCTTCCTCTGGGAACCGCTCTCCGCATCCAGCCACCAGCATTTTGAATGGTGTCTGTGAGCCTCTGCTTCTGCTTTATCTTCATTTATGCTGGGCCTCCGTTAGAAACTTGTGTCCTGAGGCCTAAGAAAAGCCAAAGAGAGGAATTTTGGAGTCTGAGCACACTGTCTAATTGTTCCGTGTAAATTAATGGCCATTCCTTCTTGACACCATTTCTGCTGTACAAGGTTTCTCAGAAGCCATGTACTTTCAAAGAGCAGGGAAACCTATACCCCATGCTGCGGGGTTCGTTTTAGTCTCCATGCTGGACAGAACATTTCATGACTGTCGGATTTTCTCACTCAAACATTGAGACTTTGACCACTTTCACCCGTTTCTACCACCCCATCCCCAAATCTGGCACCTACCAATCTGCTCTCAGTATCTATGCGTTCAGTATTTGTTTATTCCACATTGAATGTACATGAGAGCATCTGGTATTGGTCTTTCTGTGTCTGAGTTACTTGGCATAAGGCCCCCAAGGTCTGTGTTTCCATGTCTGGTTCTTGTGAATAATGCTGCACTGAATGTGGGAGTGCATCTGTCTTTTTGAGGCAGTATTTTTGTATTCTCCAAATCAATACTCTGTAGAGCCATTATTGGGTCATGTGGTAGTTGTATTTATTTTTTCAGGAACCTCCATACCGTTTGTCACAATGGCTGCACCAATTTCCATTCCCACCAACAGTGCACAGTGTCTCCTCGTCTGCACACCCTTGACACCACCTGGTGTCTGTCTCTGGGAAAATTGCTGTTCCAACAATTGTGAGGGGATAGCCGATTGTGGTTTTGATGATGTTTCCTTGACGATATAAGTGATGTCGAATAACTTTCTCTGTCTGTTGGCACCTGTGTGCCATCTTTGGAAAGTATCTATTCACATATTCTCCCATTTTTTAATACAGATTTTTTTTGTTTTGATTTGTACGAGTGATGTGTGTATTTTGGATATTAGCCTCTTCTCACACATATGATTCGCAGATATTTTTTCTTATTGGGTCAGTGGCCTTTTAAGTTTTTGCTGGTTTCTTTTGCCAAGTGAAAGATTTCAGTTTGAAGTTGTTCCACTTGTTTATTTTTGCTTTTGTTGCTTTGCGTTTGGTGTCGGATCTGAAGACTCTTTGCCAAAACCTATGTTGAGAGACTTAGTACCTGTGTCTTCTTGGAGGTTTATGGATTCAGGTCTTATGTTCAAATCATTCATCCCTTAAAAATTTTGGTGGTGTAAGAAATTGACCCAGTTATATTCTTCTGCATTTAGTGTCCAGTTTGCCTGTTACCGCTCACTGTAGACACAGTCCTTCCCTCATGGCATATTTTCTGCTGCTGTGTCGTAAGTTAGGATCATCTACGTGTGGGTAAGTTTCTGAGCTTTCTGTTCTGTTCCACTGACCTTGGGTCTGTGTTTATGCCAGTACCATCCTGTTTTGATAACATCTTTGTAATCTAGCTTGAAATCCAGGAGTGTGTTGACTGCACCTTTCTTTCTTCAGGTTGCTTTGCGTATTTGGGGCCTTTTGTGATTCCATACAAGTTTGAGGACTGTTATCTATTTCCTTGAATAATGCCACTGGAATTCAGATAGGGATTTCATCACATCTGTCGATTGCTTTGGGTATGATGGACATGTTCACATAATTAACTCTGCCAGTTAAGGAGCATGGCGTATGCTTCCATTTGTTTGTGTTGCCTTCCAAATCTTTGAACCACACATTCTGCCCCCCTCGACACACATGTTTTTCATTTCTTTTCTGCCATGTGTTGAGTGTACTATGTCTTTCGCATTTTTGGTTACTTTTATTCCTAGATTTTTTTTTGATGCAATTGTAAATGGCATTGCTTTTTTAATTTCTCTTTTAATTTCTCTTTGTGTCATCAGTATACAGAAATGCAAGAAGTTGGGTCATCTGGGTGGCCCCATAGGTGAAGCGTCTGCCTTCAGCTCAGGTCATGATCCCAGAGTTCTGGGATTGAGCCCCGTGTAGGGCTCCCCGCTTAGCGAGGGTCTGCTTCTCCCTCTTTCTGACACTACCCCTGCATGTGCTTTTTCTCTTCCTCTCAAATAAATAAATAAAATCTGAAAAAAAGTAAAGACAACAGGTCTCTGTATATTGACTTTATATCCTGCAGCTTTCTTGAATTTGTTTAAATTAACAGTTTTTTTTTGTGGAATTTTCGGGATTTCATGTCATTTGCAAATAGTGACAGTTTTCCTGTATGGATTTCATATCGTTCTCTTTTTTTAAAATGATGTTAGTCACCCTACAGTACTTCATTTGTTTTTGATGAAGTGTTCCATGATTCATTGCTTGCATATAACCCCTAGTGCTCATTATGACACGTGCCCTCCTTAATACCCATCACCAGGATAACCTATTCCCCTACCCTCCCTTTCTGCAACCTTCAGTTTGTTTCCCAGTGTCAATAGTCTCTCATGGTTCATCTCCCCCTCTCATTCCCCCCCTTCACTTTTCCCTTCCTTCTCCTAATGTCCTCCATGCTATTCCTTCCATTCCACATCGGAGTCAAACCATATGATAATTGTCTTTCTCTGCTTGACTTAATTTCACTTAGCATAATCCCCTCCTGGTCCATCCACATTGGTGCAAATGGGGGGTATTCATCCTTTCTGATGACTGAGTAATATTCCATTGTATAGATGAACCACATCTTCTTCGTCCATTCATTTGCTGAAGGACATCTTGGCTCCTTCCACAGTTTGGCTATTATGGACATTGTTGCTATGAACATTGGGATACAGGTGCCCCTTCTTTTCATTACTCTGTGTCTATAGGGTAAGTACCCAGTAGTGCAATTGGTGGGTCATAGGATAGCTCTGTGTTTAATGTCTTGAGGAACCTCCATATTGTTCAAAAGTGGCTGTACCAGCTTGAATTCTCACGAGTAGTGTAAGAGGGCTCCCCTTTCTTCACATACTCTCTGACTTTTTGTAATTTCCTGTCTTGTTAATTTGTTTTTCAAGATTTTATTTATTTATTCCACAGAGATAGAGATGGCCAGCGAGAGAGGGAACACAAGCAGGGGGAGTGGGAGAGGAAGAAGCAGGCTCATAGCAGAGGAGCCTGATGTGGGGCTCGATCCCGTAATGCCAGGATCACGCCCTTAGCCGAAGACAGACGCTTAACCTCTGTACTACCCAGGTGCCCCCTGCCTTGTTAATTTTAACCATTCTAACTGGTATAAGGTGGTATCTCATTGTCGTTTTGATTTGTATTTGCCTGATGGCAAGTGATGTGGAGCATTTTTTCATGTGTCTGTTGGCCATTTGTATGTCTTCTTTGGAGAAGTATCTCTTTGTGTCTTCTGCCCATTTTTGGGTGTTGAGTTTGAGGAGTTCTTTATAGATCTTGGATACTAGCCCTTTATCTGTAATATCATTTGCAGATATCTTCTTCGATTCCATAGGTTGACTTTTTGTTTTGTTGATCGTTTGCTTTGCCCTGCAGAAGCTTTTTATCTTGGTGAAGTGCCAATAGTTCCTTTTTTGCTTTTATTTCCTTTGCCTTTAGAGACGTGGCTTGCAAGAAGTTGTTGTGTCCAAGTTTAAAGAGTTCTTTTGATTTTGATATGATACAGGAATCCATTATCTTTCTTTCCTGATTGTATTCGAGTCCTCTGTCTTTCTTGGTGAGTCTAGCTAAGTTTGTCAGTTTTGTTTATCTTTCCAAAAAAGGCAGCTCTCACTTTCATTTTTTTTTGTCTTTTTAGTCTCCGTTGGATTTATTTATGCATTCCTTTTTGTTATTTCCTTATTTCTACTAATTTGGGGCTTTGTTTGTTGTTTTATTTTCTACTTCTTTACCACATAAATCAAGTTGTTTATTGGAGACCATTCTCATGGATTGATGAAGACTTGAGTTTCTATGAATGTCCCCCATAAAGCTACTTTTGCTGCATCCCTTATGTTTTTGTAAGTTGCCTTTTTCCTCAGTGTCAAGGTACTTCTAAAATCTTTTTTGATTTCTTCTTTGACTGTTGGTTGTTCAGTAGCTTGTTGTTAAATCTCCACATATTTTTTTAAGATTATTTAGGTATCTGACAGAGAGTGAGACAGTGAAAGAGGGAATGGAAGCAGGGGGGTGGGAGAGGGAGAAGCGGGCTTCCCGCTGAGCAAGGAGCCTGATTCCAGGCTAAATCCCAGGATCCTGGCAGATCCTTAACAACTGATCCACCCAGGCCCCCCAATCTCCACCTATTTTTGACTGTCCCATTTTTTTCTTGAGACTGATTTCTAGTTTCATATCATTGTGGTTGGACAAGATTTGAAGCAGAAGGTGAAGAGAGCATTCAGATAAAGGTTTGTTTCCTGGAGGGTTTTCTGAGGGCAGAGCATGAGTTCCGTGGGACGGAAGAAGGTTTTGTGAGATGGGGGTGGGGTTAACCCTTGTTAGAATTACTGACTACTACCATGCAGGCTGTGTGCTACTGTTCACACCGTAGTCCTGATGGACTTGTACTTCATTAGAAATATTTTCTAGGAGGTGTAGGCATAGCCTTCACTTAAAGAAAGGTGCCATGTGGGTTCATGGCATGACCCCAGGTCAGCAACCAGGATGTATGGTATTGTGGGGGATCAGAAACAGGCTTTCTGTGGGAAGTGACAGAAATAAGGTATGGTGAGCTCCATGACCATAGGTGAGGTCCCGAGTGACCCACTGGGTGTTGGGTTCTGTGGATCTGTCTCATCAGGTGCTGTGGAATTCAGGGACACCCTCCTGTCTGTGGATTTGTGTGGAGACAGGTAGACATCAGTGTCTGGCCAGGCATGAGGGTCGCACTGGACCACCACCAGAGGCGCAGCGTGCGGGGGAGCCACTGCTTGGTTTCCACGAAAGCTGCCCAGCGTCTGTGACTGTGATTCCTAGCAGCCGCAAGGGGAGAGGAGGCCTGGGGTGGTGCACACTTCCTAGACTTGTGGTCAGGTCTAGTCTGGAGCCCACTGAAGTCAGCCACACCTGGCCAGGAGGCACCCAGTCAGTGTAGCTTTGGGCACTGCTCCCATGGTACTTCGTGCCAGCTCCATGCTGCCACCTCCTGCTTTTCATCATCATCTTCAAGGTCATGTGCCTCTGCTCTTGCCCCATGGCCTCCGGGGTATTGTCCGTCCTCCATCTGGCCCTCGTCCCTGGTGCCCTGTGCAGTCTGATGCCAGGGTACCCTTCTCGAGACAAACATCTGGCCCTGATGGAACACTTCCATGGATCTCGTGTGATGCAAGGATGATGCCCTGCCCTGGAAGGGGGCTGCAGGTCCCCAATCAGGAGAGCCATGTCTCCCTTTTCAGCATGGCCTGCCCTCCCCTCAGTCTTCTTCAGGGAAGCTCTCCCAACTTTCTGAGCGGACAGCTCTGAACTTAAAAATGAATATTATTTTACATATCTCTATGCCTTAGTTCATCCATGGCATGTCTTTCAACCCCGTTAGTGGTTTTTTTTTTTTTTTTTAGCAGTTCTGAAGGGCTGTCTGCTCATGGAGGGGATGACCTGGGTGGGACAGCTTTCCCTCTCATCTCCCTCAGCATGTCTCTGAGCCCTGAGGCCAGCTGTCCCACTGAGGATTGAGGGACCCGAGCCAGCCCATCCTGAGCCCAGGCTGTGTCAGTTGTGTAGACTGATGTGTGTTGGAGTGGTGGGCAGCTGGCATGGGCCAGGGGCAGGCAGTGTCTCCTCATTCCTTCCCTCCCTTCCTCCCAGAGGTAGCTCAGAGCAGCCTTCAACCCCTGCATCTCCAGATCCCTTGACTTATGCCTTCTGTATTCAGCTGGTGACCTTGGAGTTTTGCATGGATTCTACCTCCCGTACCCTCTCCTGTAGCAGTTCCTGGATCAGGGGAGGGGTTGGACCCTTGTCTGTTTTTGATCTTCTTCCTGTCCCGCACCAAGCCCACCCACCGTTGCATCTTCCATGTATGTGCTTGGAAGCAAGCCCATCCACAGGGAACCTATTAGCCAAATGGATCCAGGCAATGAATATTGAAGTAGAGATCCAGGATCCATAATAAACCTGCTCTGAAACCTGTCCCAAAGTCTGTGACTCTCTCACACTGAAACAGAAACAATAATAGCTTTCTGGACTGTGAAGTGACATGTGTCTCTACTTCCAATCTTGAATGCATAGGTGCTGAACCTGGACAGAAAAGGACCATGGCTCCCGTGGGCTGGGATCCACAGTAAGAACTCAGTGAAATCTGAATTCGAGGCATAGAGTAAATAATTATTGTAGAGTGAATCCTCCCAAGTAGGGCTTATGCACAGTGCACAGGAAAAGCTTTTTCAAAGAGGTTCCTGAAAGAAAAATCTTTTTAAAAAATTTATTTTAATTCCAGTAGAGCTAACATACAGTGTTACATTCGTTTCAGGTGTACAATAGAGTGATTCAGTAATTCTATATATTACTCAGTGGTCATCAAGAAAAGTGTCCTCTTAATCCGCTTCATCTATTTCACTCATCCCTCTATCCACCTCCTCTCTGGTAACCATCCATTTGTTCTCTATTGTTAAGAGTTTGTATTTTCCCATGCCCATACTCAGGCAACCCTGTTTGGGTAGAGTTTCCGTGTCCCCTGCAAGGGTGAATGGGGGTGGGCACGCTCTGGGCCAGTATTTCCAGGCTTTTGTTCCCTGGCGGCTTTCTCTGGTGATCTGCTGTGCCTCTTCTGAGAGTCAGAGCAGCAGAGGCTGAATTGTCACAGAACAGAGGGAATGCAGCCCGTTCTCCACCCTTGTTCTGGCCACTTTAACTCCATTACTGTTGGTGCTGCTCAACCCTGTAGCATCCTGGGATGTGCGCCCCACATCTGGTGTTCCTGGCCTCAATTCCGGGGCTAGTGCATCTCTGTCCTTTGTGTTTCTAATGCTGCCAGCCGCCAGACGACCTGATCTCTCTCTGGAAGCTCCTGGTCTCAGTCTGGATCCCCTGAGCACACCGGGATTCCAGAGTTCCATGAGAAGCCTGGTGGCTCCGGCACCTGGTTCAGGGTCTCAGTCTGCTGTTTCGCAGGTGCCTACTGCAAGTCCGCCAAATCCCCTGTGCAGGTGGCCTGCCAGCCGCCAGCCGCCCCGTGGGCTCCCGGGTCTCCTGGTCTCAGTCTATGCCTGGTGAGCACACCGGGATTCCGGTGTTCCAGGAGAAGCCTGGTGGCGTACACTCTGGGCTCACCGGTCTCAGTCCACTCTCTCCTGTGTGCCATCCATGAGTCTGCCCGCTCCCTGGTGCAGGTGGTTGCTGCTTCCGGGCGCCAGAACATGGCGGCTCCCCCCCCCTTCCGTTTATCTTCTGATATCTGTGCCCGGTTTCAAGGCTCCCCGCTTCATACCTCAATACTCAGCGCTGGAGATGTTCATTTGTAGAGATCCAGATGTATCTTCCTGCCTCTCAGGCTGATTCCGTGGTTGTTTAGGCTGGTCTGGTACCTATCCAGCTCAACTCAGGGGACCTGCTGAAAAAGGGGTCTCCTACTCCTCCACCATCTTAACTCCTCTCTTGTACCTGAAATAGTATTTAAAAACACTCAGCTCAGCCTCTTCTACAAAGTGAGCCAATGCTTATAAACATGGCTAAAATATTCCCTTACCTACGATGACTTCCCAGCCATTGTAGTTTTTAAATGGTATGACTGTGACTTACATTAGTCAACATTTGCAGAGAAAGAACTTAGGGCATCCAGGGGGCACTTCATGTTGAAATTAGTTTGTGACAACGAGCTACTGTGTTTTATTCTGCAGTCCAAGGGAATGGTGCCAGACATCTCTAAGGTGTCTAGCAGTTCTACAATTCTGATTTTAAGTGTTCTGTGTGCTTTAGAGATTTGGGCAAGAGAAGGGCAGGAGTCCAGAGACTGTGAACACTTCTGTTACCTGTGCTGACCATGGAGCAGGTAGCCTTCTGTGGGCATCATTTTGATTTCTTGGTACTCTTGTGAAGGTGCTTTTGTCTCAAATTCCTACATTTAGGAGTAATTATAATGATAAAAGTAATTTTTATCTTATATCATCTGTGGGCCCTGATCCTGGGCTCCCAGGGAAGCTATCCTTTAACATTTTACCCGGCTCAAAATGACTGGGCAAAACCTGAAAGCATGGGCCCTATTTCTGCCCCAAGCACATGTTGTACATCTGCTTCGAGAAGAAAACAATAACCAAAAATGCCAACATAAAGATAAGAAAAAATAAAGAACCTCTTTGGCTCCCATAAGATTAAAGTCATACTGACATGTACATACTGAAAATGCATAAAAACATTGCATTTCCTAAAGCCCAAGCCTTGGAGGGTCTGAGAGCCTTGCCCAGAACCAGGCACACCCCAGCAGGGAGGGCTGGTGCAGAAAGGGAAGGGGCAGGACTCTGACGGTGGTCTGCAGCTAGAGGGGTCCCTGGAAGGGGCCAGGTGTGTGGGGGGACCCTGGCCCACGACCCCACCCATGCCTGTGCCGGGTGTTGGGTCGAGCAGGCGCCTCTTGGGCCCCCTGCACTTTCAGGGTTCCAGGGGCTTGAGGGCGGGTTGCCCAGCATCCAAGGGGCTCAGGCACCACCCTCCCCAACCATTCACCGCTTGGGGGTGGAGCTATGTCTCTGTGGGCAGTCCCAGATTCACAGTAGGTTGCAGACTTAGGGCAAAGAAGGGGCACTGAGAGAGAGAGAGAGTTGCCCTGTGGAGATCCCTGCTGGTGAGTGAGCAGCGAGCACTGGGGTGGGGGTCCGGGGGTAGGGTGCGCCCCAGGTGGGAGGCAGGGTTCTGGAAGGGCATGTGGAGAGGGTTCATTGTGGGGACTCAGGTGAGTTTTCTTTTTCCCTTTAAAGTCTCTTCTGCCCCATGTCCTCAACTGACCTTATTCCCCATACCCGTGAACTCCAGGACACCCACTCACCTGAGCTTTTGTGGGATGGGTTGCAGAATTTCAAGGTTTCCCCTGTTCCCCGGGAAGAGTGCGGGTAAGGACTTCACACAATCCCCACCTTCAGTTCTCTGACACAGTGCAGGTGATGCATCTTGAGCAGTACCCTGAGTTCACCAGGGTGTGCCCTGGTCCCCAGGCACAGGTGTGGCAGTAGCATGCCCCAGAGCCGTCCCCCAACTTCAGCATTATGCCCCGTGTGCCCCCGGGTTAGTGGTAATTGGCTATTAGAATCATGCAGGAAAATCCTCCAGGTGGGGGCCTGGAGGCGGGCATAAACCAGACCCCACTCTAGTTGCATTGGGAATAGACGAATTGAGGGTTTCTTTAGAAGAGTAAGTCTGCCTTCCAGAAAAGGCAAGGTCATTGGTCTATGGAGAATGAAGATAATTACTGATATACAACAAGTATGTGTTGCCCCTTCACCCAGAAACTGAAGCAGGTGTGCAGGCTTTAGGTCAGAGGTGCCTTCTTCTCCCCAGCTGACAGCACTTCTCTGCTCTGGCTCCTAGACACCCGAGGTTTTGAACGTCAGCATCGGAGTCAGCAAGGCAGCTTGTCACAGGACACCAGTGCTCAGAGAAAGCATAGCTTTGCTTGGCAAAATGTCCTATCTATGTCAGGGCTGGAGGTAAAACCACTCTTTATCCCAAAACCTCCTAGGCTTTTCTCTTTTCTCTAGTTGAGCCACAAAGTAAAATTGAAGTAGCTGTCAGCATTCTGGGTTTGGTACAAGAATTACTTAGTTTCCCTGCAGGTAGAACTTTGCAGGGGATCACAATTTCTCTGTCCATTTATTGCTTACAAATGTATTTTGCCCATCTGTTTCCTAGCAACCCTCTTTTGTTAGAAAAGGAAGGTGAGATTCACTCTGTGCCTGTTTGTAACATCTAATTTGTTCCTTCATCTAACAGTGTTTATTCAATTGGGCCTAAGATATAGTTGAGTGACCAGCATCTAGAGTTAGGTGGCTTATTTTCATCTGATACAGACTTGGATGATGTCATTTGACAACGGTGATGTTTCATCATGGATTAGTTTATTCATCAGAAGAGTTAAAATTAGGGTGGAGGGAAAATTCAAAATTATCCAAACTGGCCTGTTCCTTTTTAAAAGTTGAGCTTGACTTTCTAGTTTTACTAAATGTATTATCTCGATATTTTGAGGTGCCATATTCTCTCTGTAGTTTCTTTGGTGGTGGAGTCAGAAGGAGAGTCTGGGAATTCTTTTGGATAGTGGCATGCTAGTGGCTTCAAGGGGCTTGGCGTCAGGAGCCTTGGGGTGAAGTCTGCAACTGCTTGCCTGACCCTGGGTGCATCTCCCAGAGGTTTTGTTTCCTCTTATGAAATTGCCGGCAGATAATGTTCTGCTTAAAGGGGAACCCTCCCATCCTGTTTGTGGCAATGCAAATGGTGCAGCCAGTCTGGGAAACAGTGTGGAGGTTCCTCAAAAAGTTAAACATTGAACAACCCCATGATCCAGCAATTGCTCTCCTAGGTATTTACCCAAAGGATACAAAAATGCAGATTCAAAGGGGGTACATGCACCATGATGTTTATAGCAGCAATGTCCACAGTAGCCAAACTATGGAGAGAATCCCAAAGTCCATGCACTGATGAATGGATAAAGCAGAAGTGGGATGCATATATATAATGGAATATGACCCAGCTTCAAAAAGAATGAAATCTTACCATTTGCAAGGATGCAGATGGACCTAGAGTGTATTGAGCTAAGCAAAATCATTGAGGAAAGAGAAATATCCTATGCTCTCATGCTTGTGGAATTTCAGAAAGAAAACAGATGAACAGAGTGGAGGGGTGATGAGAGAGGCAAACAAGGAAATAGACTCAACCTTGGAGAACAAACTGAGTGTTGCTGCAGGACAGGGGCGTGGGGGGAAGAGTTAAATGGGTGGGGGGTATTAAGGAGGGCACTTGTGATGAGCACCGGGTACTATATGCAAGTGAGGAATCACTAAATCCTACCCCTGAAGCGAATATTCCATGGCATGTGAACTAACTGGAATTTAAGTAAAAGAAGAAAGGAAAAAGTGTTCTGCTTCATGAAGAGTGAGGTAAAATTGTAGTGATTTGGGCTGTACTATTCTATAGATGAGAGTTGTAAAACACCCTGTTGTAGGATACACTAGTTTCTTATCACATAAGGAGTCCTCAGAAAGCCGCAATGAAAGATTCAGGTCTCCGAGCATGTTCATGTTCCACTGATATGTTACAGTTTGCACAGGTAGGAAAGAAGGTGGAGAGAGAGGCAACAGAATGGGAAAGCAGGTGCGAAACTTTCAATAATTAGCATTATAGCTTTCTCATGAAAGCCTTGCGATTTTGGAAGCAGAGGTGGAATCCGGGAGCTTTGCAGGAGACAGGGGAGTTCCAGGTCTGGGTAAAGCTGACAGGGGTCCCAGAGGAGAGCTGAATGCATTCTGCAGCAGGGTTTGGGCAGGGGTGGCTGTGGGTCTCCTGGGTGAGAGTTGTGACAGGTTAGGGCTGTGTGCAAGTTCCTGGCTGAGGGCAAGGGAGGCACAGGCTGTGAGCTGGCAGAGAACATTCTTCTGGGCTACCATCCTCACACAACACACAGCCTCATCTTCTGTTCCTGTCACTCCAACTCAGACTTCTCCGAAGGTGAGTGAGAACACATCAAGAGCATTCTTACCAGAAGGGAAAGCATGTGCAAAGGCTCTGGGGCAGGAGAATTTCAGGTATGTCCAGGAGCAGCAAGAAGGCCCTGTGGCCACAGGAGACAGCTTAGGACATGGCCTCAGAGAGGTGACAGAAAAAACCATTCCAGGGCTATAACCCCATGAGACCCTGTTTCACTGGGCCATCCTGGCTACAGTGTTGAGAACAGATGACAGAGGGTTGAAGATGGCAAGGCAGGTCAATGACAAAGCTTTTCCAGGAACTCAGGCACTGTGGACCAGACAGGTGGCCTTGGATGGAGTGGTTAGACCTATTCTGGGTCCATTTTGAAGATGGAGCTCACAGGATTTGCTGATGGGTTAGCTATTAGGAGCAGGAGAACGGAGGAGTTGGGGTAACTCCCAGCTGTTGTGGGTTGTCCTGATCGAGGGGAAGGAGAGGGTTTCTGGGTGTAGGAGGTAGTCCGTGTTCCGCATGCTGAGGAATGTGCCTTTCCTCGTGGATCTGCTGAGGTTTGTGTCTGGGAGAACCTTTCACATCTCCTCCCTCAGCAATGCTCAAGTACAAGTATTCCCCACTTTTTAAACGTTCACAGTAAGACATTGGGCTTTCTTGAAAGAACAACGTTATTACCCAGCTTCAGTAAGAAGAAGAGACCTGAAGAGGATTTCCCTCTTATGAAAAAAGGTGAACAGTGAGAATAGCGTTCAGCATCTGTTTTGGGGAGAAGCACGACAGAGGCGGCGTGCACCCCAACCAGCTCCTTCCGCTGGGAACCGCTCTCTGCATCCAGCCACCAGCACTTTGAATTCTGTCTGTGAGCCTCTGCTGTGCTTTATCTTCATTTATGCTGGGCCTCCGTCAGAAACTTGTGTCCTGAGGCCTAAGAAAAGCCAAAGAGAAGGAATTTTGGAGTCTGAGGACACTATCTAATTGTTCCATGTAAATTAATGGCCATTCCTTCTTGACACCATTTCTGCTGTGCAAGTTTTCTCAGAATCCATGTACTTTCAAAGAGCAGGGAAACCTATACCCCATGCTGCGGGGTTAGTTTTAGTCTCCATGCTGGACAGAACATTTCATGACTGTCGGATTTTCTCACTCAAACATTGAGACTTTGACCACCTTCACCCACCACCCCATCTCCGAATCTGGCACCTACCAATCTGCTCTCAGTATCTATGCGTTCAGTATTTGTTTATTCCACATTGAATGTACATGAGAGCATCTGGTATTGGTCTTTCTGTGTCTGAGTTACTTGGCATAAGGCCCCCAAGGTCTGTGTTTCCATGTCTGGTTCTTGTGAATAATGCTGCAGTGAACGTGGGAGTGCATCTGTCTTTTTGAGGCAGTATTTTTGTGTTCTCCAAATCAATACTCAGTAGAGCCATTACTTGTCCAGGTGGTAGTTGCATTTATTTTTTCAGGAACCTCCATACCGTTTGTCACAGTGGCTGCACCAATTTCCATTCCCACCAACAGTGCACAGTGTCTCCTCATCTGCACACCCTTGACCCCACCTGGTGTCTGTCTCTGGGACAATTGCTGTTCCAACAGTTGTGAGGGGATAGCCGATTGTGGGTTTGATGATGTTTCCCTGAGGATATTAAGTGATGTCGAACAACTTTCTCTGTCTGTTGGCACCTATGTGCCATCTTTAGAAAGTATCTATTCACATACTCCCCCCATTTTTTATACAGTTTTTTTTTTATTTGTATGAGTGTTGTGTGTATTTTGGATATTAGCCTCTTCTCACACATATGATTCGCAGATATTTTTTTCTTATTATGTCAGTGACCTTTTTAGTTTTTGCTGGTTTCTTTTGCCGTGTGGAAGATTTCAGTTTGAAGTTGTTCCACTTGTTTATTTTTGCTTTTGTTGCCTTTGCATTTGGTGTCCGATCTGAAGACTCTTTGCCAAAACCAATGTCGAGAGACTTAGTACCTGTGTCTTCTTGGAGGTTTATGGATTCAGGTCTTATGTTCAAATCGTTCATCCATTAAAAATTTTGTGTGTGGTGTAAGAAAGTGACCCAGTTATATTCTTCTGCATTTAGTGTCCAGTTTGCCTGTTACCGCTCACTGAAGAGACAGTCCTTCCCTCATGGCATATCTTCTGCTGCTGTGTTGTAAGTTAGGATCATCTACGTGTGGGTAAGTTTCTGAGCTTTCTGTTCTGTTCCACTCTACCTTGGGTCTGTGTTTATGCCAGTACCATCCTGTTTTGATGACAACAGCTTTGTAATCTAGCTTAAAATCCAGGAGTGTGTTGACTGCACCTTTCTTTCTCCAGGTTACTTTGGGTATTTGGGGTCTTTTGTGATTCCATACAAGTTTGAGGACTGTTTTCTATTTCCTCAAATAATGCCGCTAGAATTCAGATAGGGATTTCATCACATCTGTCGATTGCTTTGGGTACGATGTACATGTTCACATAATTAACTCTTCCAGTTAAGGAGCATGGCGTAAGTTTCCATTTGTTTGTGTTGCCTTCCAAATCTTTGACCCATACATCCTGCCCGCCTTGACACACGTGTTTTTCATTTCCTTTCTGCCATGTGTTGAGTGTACTGTCTTTCTCATTTTTGGTTACTTTTATTCCTAGATTTTTTTTTTTTGATGCAATGGTAAATGGCATTGCTTTTTTAATTTCTCTTTGCGAAAGTGTGTCATCAGTATACAGAAATGCAAGAAGTTGGGTCATCTGGGTGGCCCCATAGGTGAAGCGTCTGCCTTCAGCTCAGGTCATGATCCCAGAGTTCTAGGATGGAGCCCCGTGTTGGGCTCCCTGCTTAGCAAGGGTCTGCTTCTCCCTCTTTCTGTCACTCCCCCTGCTCGTACTTTTTCTCTTCCTATCAAATAAATAAATAAAATCTGAAAAAAAGACAACAGGTCTCTGTATACTGACTTTATATCCTGCAGCTTTCTTGAATTTGTTTATTCTAACAGATTTTTTGTGTGTGTGTGGAATCTTTCGGGATTTCATGTCCTTTGCAAATATTGACAGTATTCCTGTATGGATTTCATATCTTTCTCTTTTTTAAAAATGATGTTAGTCACCCTACAGTACTTCATTTGTTTTTGATGTAGTGTTCCATGATTCATTGTTTGCATATAACACCTAGTGCTCATTATGACACGTGCCCTCCTTTTTTTTTAAAGAATTTACTTATTTATTCGACAGATATAGAGACAGCCAGCGAGAGAGGGAACACAGGCAGGGGGAGTGGGAGAGGAAGAAGCAGGCTCACAGCAGAGGAGCCTGTTGTGGGGCTCGATCCCATAACGCCGGCATCACGCCCTGAGCTGAAGGCAGACGCTTAACCGCTGTGCCACCCAGGCGCCCCAACAGGTGCCCTCCTTAATACCCATCACCAGGATTACCCATTCCTCTTCCCCTCCCTTTCTGCAACCTTCAGTTTGTTTCCCAGTGTTAGTAGTCTCTCATGGTTCATCTCCCACTCTCATTCCCCCCCTTCACTTTTCCCTTCCTTCTCCTAATGTCCTCCATGCTATTCCTTCCGTTCCACATAGGAGTCAAACCATATGATAATTGTCTTTCTCTGCTTGACTTAATTTCACTTAGCATAATCCCCTCCTGAACCATCCACGTTGGTGCAAATGGGGGGTATTCATCCTTTCTGATGACTGAGTAATAGTCCATTGTATAGATGAACCACATCTTCTTTGTCCATTCATCTGCTGAAGGACATCTTGGCTCCTTCCACAGTTTGGCTATTATGGACATTGCTGCTATGAACATTGGGATACAGGTGCCCTTCTTTTCATTACTCTGTGTCTATGGGGTAAATACCCGGTAGTGCAATTGGTAGGTCGTAGGATAGCTCTGTGTTTAACGTCTTGAGGAACCTCCATATTGGTTTCAAAAGTGGCTGTACCAGCTTGAATTCTCACGAGTAGTGTAAGAGGGTTCCCCTTTCTTCAGATCCTTTCTGACTTTTTTAAATTTCTGTCTTGTTAATTTTTTTCCAAGATTTTATTGATTTATTCCACAGAGATAGAGACAGCCAGCGAGAGAGGGAACACAAGCAGGGGGAGTGGGAGAGGAAGAAGCAGGCTCATAGCGGAGGAGCCTGATGTGGGGCTCGATCCCATAAGGCCAGGATCACGCCCTGAGCCGAAGGCAGACGCTTAACCGCTGTGACACCCAGGTGACCCCTGCCTTGTTAATTGTAACCATTCTAACTTGTGTAAGGTGGTATCTCATTGTCGTTTTGATTTGTATTTGCCTGATGGCAAGTGATGTGGAGCATTTTTTCATGTGTCTGTTGGCCATTTGTATGTCTTCTCTGGAGAAGTATCTCTTTGTGTCTTCTGCCCATTTTTTGGGTGTCGAGTTTGAGGAGTTCTTTATAGATCTTGGATACCAGCCCTTTATCTGTAAAATCATTTGCAGATATCTTCTTCAATTCCATAGGTTGCCTTTTTGTTTTTTGATCATTTGCTTTGCCGAGCAGAAGCTTTTTATCCTGATGAAGTGCCAATAGTTCATTTTTGCATTTATTTCCTTTGCCTTTAGAGACGTGGCTTGCAAGAAGTTGTTGTGTTCAAGGTTGAAGAGTTCTTTTGATTTTGATATGAGACAGGAATCCATTATCTTATTTTCCTGATTGTATTCGAGTTCTCTGTCTTTCTTGGTGAGTCTAGCTAAGTTTGTCAGTTTTGTTTATCGTTCCAAAAAAGGCCGCTCTCATTTTCATTGTTGTTTTTTTTTTGTCTTTTTAGTCTCCGTTGGATTTATTTATGCATTCCTTTTTGTTATTTCCTTATTTCTACCAATTTGGGGCTTTGTTTGTTGTTTTATTTTCTACTTCTTTACCACATAAATCAGGTTGTTTATTGGAGAGCATTCTCATGGATTGATGAAGACTTGAATTTCTACGAATGTCCCCCATAAAGTTACTTTTGCTGCATCCCATAAGTTTTTGTAGGTTGTCTTTTTCATCAGTGTCAAGGTACTTCTAAAAATTTTTTGATTTCTTCTTTGACTGTTGGTTGTTCAGTAGCATGTTGTTAAATCTCCACATATTTTTTAAAGATTCTTTAAGTATCTCACAGAGAGTGAGACAGCAAGAGAGGGAACGCAAGCTGGGTGGTGGGAGAGGGAGAAGCAGGCTTCCGAATGAGAAACGAGCCTGATTTGGAGCTAGATCCCATCATCCTGGAATCAAGACCCGAGCTGAAAGGAGATCCTTAATGACTGAGCCACCCAGGCCCCAAAAATCTCCACCTATTTTTGACTGTCCCATTTTTTTCTTGGGACTGATTTCTAGTTTCATATCATTGTGGTTGGACAAGATTTGAAGCAGAAGGTGAAGAGAGCATTCAGATGAAAGGTTTGTTTCCTGGAGGGTTTTCTGAGGGCAGACCATGAGTTCAGTGGGGATGGAGGAAGGTTTTGTGAGACGGGGGTTGGGGTTAACCCTTGTTAGAATTACTGACTACTACCATGCAGGCTGTGTGCTACCGTTCACATCGTAGTCCTGATGGACTTGTACTTCATTAGAAACATTTTCTAGGAGGTGAAGGCATAGCCTTCACTTAAAGAAAGATGGCATATGGGTTCATGGCATGACCCCAGGTCACCAACCAGGATGTATGGTATTGTGGTTGATCAGAAACAGGCTTTCTGTGGGAAGTGACAGAAATAAGGTATGGTGAGCTCCATGACCATAGGTGAGGTCCCGAGTGACACACTGGGTGTTGGGTTCTGTGGATCTGTCTCATCATGTTCTGTGGAATTCAGGGACACCCTCCTGTCTGTGGATTTGTGTGGAGACAGGTAGACATCAGTGTCTGGCCAGGCACGAGGGTCGCACTGGACCACCATCAGAGGTGCAGCGTGCGGGGGAGCCACTGCTTGGTTTCCACGAAAGCTGACCAGGGTCTGTGACCGTGATTCCTAGCAGCTGCAAGGGGAGAGGAGGCCGGGGGTGGAGCACACTTCCTAGACTTGTGGTCAGGACTAGTCTGGAGCCCACTGAAGTCAGCCACACCGGGCACAGAAGGTACCAAGTCAGTGTAGCTGTGGGCACTGCTCCCATGGTACTTTCGGGCCAGCTCCATGCTGCCACCTCCTGCTTTTCATCATCATCTTCAAGGTCATGTGCCTCTGCTCTTGCCCCATGGCCTCCGGGGTATTGTCCATCCTCCATCTGGCCCTCGTCCCTGGTGCCCTGTGCAGTCTGATGCCAGGGTAGCCTTCTCGAGACAAACATCTGGTCCTGATGCAACACTTCCATGGATCTCGTGTGATGCGAGGATGATGCCCTGCCCTGAAAGGGGGCTGCAGGTCCCCAATCAGGAGAGCCATGTCTCCCTTTTCAGCATGGCCTGCCCTCCCCTCAGTCTTCTTCAGGGAAGCTCTCCCCACTTCCTGAGCTGACAGCTCTGAACTTAAAAATGAATGTTATTTTACATATCTCTATGCCTTAGTTCATCCATGGCATGTCTTTCAACCCCGTTAGTGGGGATTTTTTAGCAGTTCTGAAGGGCTGTCTGCTCAAGGAGGGGACGACCTGGGTGGGGCAGCTTTCCCTCTCATCTCCCTCAGCATGTCTCTGAGCCCTGAGGCCAGCTGTCCCACTGAGGATTGAGGGACCCGAGCCAGCCCATCCTGAGCCCAGGCTGTGTCAGCTCATAGACTGATGCGTGTCGGAGCGGTGGGCAGCTGGCATGGGTCAGGGGCAGGCAGTGTCTCCTTCTCATTCCTTCCCTCCCTTCCTCCCAGAGGTAGCTCAGAGCAGCCTTCAACCCCTGCATCTCCAGATCCCTTGACCCGTGCCTCCTGTGTTCAGCTGGTGACCTTGGAGTTTCGCATGGATTCTACCTCCCGTACCCTCTCCCATAGCAGTTCCTGGATCAGGGGAGTGTCGGACCCTTGTCTGTTTTTGGTCTTCTTCCTGTCCCGCACCAAGCCCACCCACCTTTGCATCTTCCATGTATGTGCTTGGAAGCAAGCCCATCCACAGGGAACCTATTAGCCAAATGGATCCAGGCAATGAACATTGAAGTAGAGATCCAGGATGCATAATAAACCTGCTCTGAAACCTGTCCCAAAGTCTGTGACTCTCTCACACTGAAACAGAAACAATAATAGCTTTATGGACTGTGAAGTGATATGTCTTTCTTCTTCCAATCTTGAATGCATAGGTGCTGAGCCTGGACTTAAAAGGACCATGGCTCCCGTGGGCTGGGATCCATGGTAAGAACTCAGTGAAATCTGAATTTTAGGCATGAAGTGAATAATTATTGTAGAGTGAATCCTCCCAGGTAGGGCTTTTGCACATTGCACAGGAAAAGCTTTTTCAAAGAGGTTTCTGAAAAAAAAATCTTTTTTAAAAATTTATTTTAATTCCATTAGAACTAACATACAGTGTTACATTCATTTCAGGTGTACAACAGAGTGATTCAGTAATTCTACATATTACTCAGTGGTCATCAAGAAAAGTGTCCTCTTAATCCCCTTCATCTATTTTACTCATCCCTCTATCCACCTCCTCTCTGGTAACCTTCCGTTTGTTCTCTATTGTTAAGAGTTTGTATTTTGGTGTGTCTCCTTTTTCTCTTTTAGTTATTTATTTTTGTTTGTTTCTTAAATTCCCCATTAGAGTGACATCGTATGGGATTTGTCTTTCACTGACTGACTGATTTTAGTTAGGATAATACTCTCTAGCTCCATCTATATGGCTGCAAATGGCAAGGTTTCATTCTTTTTCAAGCCGAGTAATACTCCATTGTGTGTGTGTGTGTGTGTGTGTGTGTGTGTGTGTGTGTGAATACACACATCTATCATCTCATTTGTCAATTTTTCTACAGACACTTGGGTTGCTTGATATTGTGATATTGTAAATAATGGTGCAAGAAATATAGGGGTGCACGTATCCTTTTACGTTACTGTTTTCCTATTCTTTGGATAAATACGAGTAGTGTGATTGTTGGATCGTAGGGTAGTTCTATATTTAATTTTTTGAGGAACCTTCATACTGTTTTCCACGGTGGCCAACACAGCTTGCATTCCAACCCACAGTTCACGAGGATTCCCCTTTATCCACATCCTCCCAACAGCTGCTCTTTGCTGTGCTTTTGATGTTAGCCATTCTGACAGGTTTGAGGTATTACCTCATTGTCCTTTGGGTTTACATTTTCCTGATGATGGGTGATGTTGAACATCTTTTCACGGGACTGTTGGCCATTTGTATTTCTTCTTTGGAGAAATGTCTGTCCATGTCTTCTGCCTATTTTTAAACTGGATTATTTGTTTTTTGGGGGTTGAGTAGTATCAGTTGTATATGTTCTGGACACTATCCCTTTATTGCATATGATCTTTGCAAATATCTTCTCCCTTTGAGTAGGTTGTCTTATTATTTTTACGTTTTCATTGTTCTTCTGCCGTGTGGAAACTTTTTATTTTGCTGTATTCCCAATAGTTTATTTTTGCTTTACTTTCCTTTGCCTCAGGACACAGTCTAGAAAAACGTTGGTATGGTCCATGTCAAGAAGTTACTGTCTTCCCTCCTGTAGGATTTTTATGGATTCAGGTCTCATATTGAGGTCTTGAAACTGTTTTGTGTTTGTCTTTATTGTGTAAGAAAGCAGTCTAATTTCATTCTTTTGTGCGTAGCTGTCTAGTTTTCCCAACACCATTTGTTGTAGAGACTGTCCTTTTCCCTTTTGATATCGTTGCTTGCTTTGTGGAAGATTCATGGACCACATAATTGTGGGTTTCTGTCTGAACTTGTATCCTGTTCCTTTGGTCGCTGTGTCTATTTTTGTGCCGTACTGTCTTGTTAGGATGACTGCAGCTTTGTAGTATAACCTGAAATCTGAAATTGTGAGTCCTCCAGCTTTGTTTTTCTTTTCCACATTGCACTGTCTGTTCGGAATCTTTAGTGGTTCCATACAAATATTTAGGATTGTTTATTCGAGGTCTTTTGTTCTTTAATTTAAATTCAGTTAGCCAACTTACAGTACATCATTCGTTTCAGATGTAGTCTTCAATAAATTTTCTGTCGTGTGTATCACCCAGTGCTCATTGTATCGTGTGACCTCCTTAATGCTACTCACCCAGTTACCCCCCCCAACTTCTCGTCCAACAATCATCAGTTTCTTGCGATAGTTAAGAGTCCATCATGGGTTTTCCCCCTCTCTGATGACTTCCCATTCTATTTTCCCTTCCTTCCCCTATGGTCTTCTTCCTTGTTTCTGATATTCCACATAGGAGTGAAAGCATATGATCATTGTCTTTCTTTCATTGACTTATTCCACTCAGCATAATACCCTCCAGCTCCACCCAGGTTGGTGTGATGGTAAGTATTCATCCTATCTGATGGCTGAGTAATATCCCATTATATATATGATCCACATCTTCTTTATCCATTCATCTATCCATGGTCATCTGCACTCCTTCCGCAGCTTGTCTATTATGGATATTGCTGCTATGAACACTGGTGTGCATGTGTCCCATCTTCACTACCTCTGTATCTTTGGGGTAAATACCCAGTAGTGCAATTGCTGGGACATAGGGTAGCTTTATTTATAACTTCTTGAGGAAATTCTGTACCATTTTCAAGAGTGGCTGTACCGGACTGCATTCGTACAGGGGTGTAAGAGGGTTCCCGTTTCTCCATATCCTCTCCAAAATGTATAGTTTCATGTCTTCTTATTTTTAGATATTCGGCCTCGTGTGATATGGCATCTATAGGGGTTTAGATTTGTATTTCCCTGAAGCCAAGTGATATGAAGCATTTATGCATGAATCTTTTGATCACCAGTACGTCGTTATCAGTGAAATGACTTCCCATTTTAATCTATCTCAAGACCTAAAGCTGGGGAAGGCACTGAAGCTGGATGATGCCATTGGTTGGAAGTGTGGAGAATTTCAAAAGATCTCCGTGGAGAGCAAGTTTAAAGGTCAGTGTGAAGCTACTAATTGGATCCGGGGAGATCTCTGAAAGTGGGGGTTGCCTGGGATGGGCTGATGGGGGCCCTCCGATTTTCCTATGAATCCTTGCTGCAGCCCCAAATGGACAGTTTCCTGCTGTGGGGCAGGCTGAGTCCTCTAGTCTTGCAGAGGTGAGCCCAATGCCTTGTGCCTTGGAGGCAGGCAAACGGGGAGGGACCCTCAGCAGAAGACCCAGGGTTAGGTTAGGCCTCAAGAGACAGCAGGTCCGAACTGCCCAGTACTCAGAGAACTCCCAGGCTGAGTGAGATGAGGGCACAAGGGCGGGTGAGTGTGAGCCTTGGGGTTTCATCTGGAAGGGCCCACAAAGGTCGGGGTTCACCAGAAGGGGCTGTCAGGGGGCGCCCCAATTCTCTTGCCCTGAATGCTCTGTTGTGCCCCCAAATGGTACAGTTTTCTGTGGGCTGCAGGCTGAGTCCTACAGTGGGGCTTGGGTGTCTCCAATCCCCCGGAGTGGGGTGCCAGGGCCCTGGGGAGGGGCCCCTCTGTGGCCAACCTAGGGTAAGGGTTAGGGTCCAGGAGCCCGGCAGGGACTATATGCAAGCTGTGCGGCGAGCTCTGTGGAGGGCTGAGAGGAGGCCATGGGGGAGGGTGAGCATGGGCCTCAGGGTTGGGGCATGGGGGGCTGCCAAAGGATGGGGATGGGCTCCAGGGGCCTCCCCAAGTTCTCGTGCCCTGTAGGCTCCGTAGAGCCCCAAGGGGCACGGTTTCCTGTCAGGTGGCAAGCTGAGTCCTGCAGTGGGGCACAGGTATCCCAATTCCCCTGGGCTGCGGTGTAAGGCTCCTGGGGAGGCCCCCACACCCACAGCCGACCTAGGGCTAGGTTTAGGCCCAGGAGCCCCGCAGGCCCGATCTGCTGGCTGTATGGCTAGTTACACGGGCTGAGGTGAGGGTGTGGGAGGGTGAGCGTGGGCCTCACGGTTGGGGTTGGGAGGCCACCGAAGTTCGCTGGTGTCTCAGGAAGGCCCTACTGATTCTCCTGCCCTGAATGCTCTATGGCCTCCCAGGGCACACGGTTTCCTGCGGGGTGGCAGACTGAGTCCTGCTGTGGGGCTCAGGTGTCCCGAATCCCCGTGGCTGTGGCTCCAGGCTCCTGGGGAGGGGCCCCTCCACAGATGAACTAAGGTTAGGGTTGGGGCCCAGGAACCCCGCAGGCCAGATCTGCCCAGTATGTGGCGAGCTCCGCCGCGGCCTGAGGTGAGGGTGCGGGATGGGGTGAGCATGGGCTTCAAGGGTGGGTTTAGGGATCACCGAAGTTCACCGGGGGCTCTGGGGGCCCTCCTGGTTCTCCCGCCCTGAATGCTCTACAGCCTCCCAAGGGGCACGGTTTCCTGCGGGCTGGCAGGCTTTGTCCTGCAGTGGGGCTCAGGTGTCCCCAGTCCCTGGGGCTGCGGCACCGGGCCCCAGGGGAGGGGCCCTACCCAGCGGACCTAGGGTCAGGTCTAGGCCTCAGGAACCCGGCAGGCCTGATCTGCCGGCTCTGCGTCGAGCTCGGTGGCAAGCTGAAGGGAAGGCGTGGGGCGGGATGAGCATGGGCCTCAGGGTTGGGGTGTAGGGGGCCGCCGAGGATCTCTGGGGGCTCAGGGGGGCCCTACCAGTTCTTCTGCACAGGATGCTCTGCGGCGCCCCAAGGGGCATGGTTTCCTGAGGGGTGGCAGGCTGAGTCCTGTGGTGGGGCTCATGTGTACCCAATTCCCGGGGTTAGGGTACGGATTAGGGTATGGGTTAAGGTTAGGGTATGGGTTACGGTTAGGGTATGGGTGAGGGTAGGGTTTAGGGTTAGGGTAAGGAGAAGGTACGGGTTAGGGTTGGGTTTAGGGGTTACAGGTTAGAGGTTATGGGTTAGGGTACAGATTAGGGTTTAGGGTACGGGTTAGGGTTTTGGGTTTGGGTTTAGGGTTAGGGTTTGGGTTGGAGTACGGGTTAGGTTTAGGGTACGGGTCAGGGTTAGGGTATGGGTTAGTGTACGCATTAGGGTACGGTTTAGGGTACGGGTTAGGGTACGGTTTAGGGTAAATGTTTGCGTACGGATTTGGGTATGGCTTAGGGTACGGGTTATGGTTAGGGTACGGGTTAGGGAATGGGTTAGGGATAGGGATTGGGTACAGTTTAGGGTTAGGGTATGGGTTAGGGTACGGATTAGGGTACAGGTTAGGGTTAGGTATGGGTTAGGCTATGGGTTAGGGTCCGGCTTAGAGATAGGGTACGGGTTAGGGTATGGGTTAGGGTACGGGTTAGGGTATGGGTTAAGGTTAAGGTAAGGGTATGGGTTAAGGTTAAGGTAAGGGTACTGGTTAGGGTTAGGGTACAGGTAGCGTTAGGGTACGGATTATGGTACGAGTTAGGATATGGGTTAGGGTCAGGGTTTAGGGTTTAGTGTTAAAGTTAGGGTATGGGTTAGGGTACTTGTTAGGGTTACGGTTAGGTTTAGGGTACGGTTTAAATTACGGGTTAGTGTACAGTTTAGGGTTAGGGTTAGGGTATGTGTTAGAGTACGTGTTAGGGTTACAGTTAGGGTTAGGGTACAGGTTAGGGTTAGGGTTAGGTTTAGGTTACGGTTTAGGGGTAGGGTTAGCTGAAGGGGTAGGGTTAGGGGTAAGGTTAGGAGTATGGTAGGGGTCGGGGTTGGGTTAGGGTTTAGGGTTAGGGTTTGGGTTTAGTGGTTAAGGTTAGGGTTTAGTGTTTAGGGTTTCGGGATTAGGGTTAGGGGTTAGGGTTTAGGGTTTAGTGTTAATGTTAGGGTTTACGGTTTAAGGTTTAGGGTTTAGGGTTAGGTTTAGGGTAGGGTTAGGGTTAGGGTAAGTGTTAGGGGTTAGGGTTAGGATTAGGGGTTAAGGTTTAAGGTTTAAGGTTAGGGCTTAGGGTTTAGGGTTACGGTTAGACCCCAGTAGGCCAGCAGGACAGATGCTCCGGCTGTGCGGCGAGTGGGGGAGTGGGACGATTGGGGGCGCTGGCGAGCAGGAGTATGGTATCCCGCGTTTTGGCGCAGGGGACTTTTGAACACCACTAGAGGCTCGGAGGGCCCTGCCCATTCTCCCGCCCTGAATGGCCGGTGGAGCCCCTAGCGGCCTGGGTCGTGGCGGGGTGGCAGTGTGAGTCTGACACTGCAGTTTGGGGGTCCCCAATGCCATGTGTTGCAGCGCAAGGGCCCTTGGGAGGGGCCCCTGGGGCCGTCCTAGGGTTACTGTTAGCACCCAGGAGTCCGGTAGACATGATCCGCCAGCTGTGCGATAGCGGAGGGCCAGGCCGAGGTGAGGGCGGTGGCGAGCTGGGGCGGGGGCCCATGCATTTTGGCGCGGGGGCCTTGGAAGGTCGCCTGGGGATTGGATGGCCCTGCCGGTTCTCCCGCCCTGAATGGCCAGAGGCGCCCCTAGTGACCTGGGTCGTGGCGGGGCGGCACGGTGAGTATGGCGCTGGGGCTCGGGGGTCCCCAATCCCTGGCGTTGCTGCGCCAGGCCCCTTGGGAGGTTCCCCTTGGGGGCCAACCTAAGGTTAGGGTTAGCCCCCAGGAGGCTGGCAGTCCCGATCCGCTGGCTGTTTGGCGAGCAGAGGGGCGGGTCGAGGTGAGGGCGCTGGTGAGCGGGAGCATTGGCCCAAGCATTTTGGTGCTTGGGCCCTTAGATGTTCACCGGGACTCGGAGGGCCCTGCCCATTCTCCCGCCCTGAATGACCGGTGGCGCCCCTAGTGGCATGGGTGCCAGCGGGGTGGCAGGGTGAGTCTGGCGCTGGGGCTTGGGGGTCATCAATCCCTGGTGTTGCGGCGACAGGCCCCTTGGGAGGGGCCCCTCAGGGGCCAACCTAGGGTTAGGTTTAGCCCCCAGGAGCCCGGCAGGCCCAATCCGCCTGCTGAGTGGCGAGCAGAGGGGCGGGCCGAGGTGAGTGCCCTGGCGAGCGGGAGCGTGGGCCCAAGCGTTTTGGAGCGGGGGCCTTCGAAGGTCACCTGGACTTGGAGGGCCCTGCCCCTTCTCTCACCTGGTTGACCGGCAGCGCCCCTAGCGGCCTGTGTGATGGCGGGGCGGCAGGGGGAGTCCGGTGCTGAGGCTCCGGCTTCCCTATACCCGACGTTGCAGTGCCAGGCCCCTCGGAAGGGCCCCTCTGGGGCCGATGTAGGGTTAGAATTAGCCCTCAGGAGGCCGGCAGGCCCAATCCACCATCTTGAGGCAAATGGAGTCGCGGTCCTAGGTGAGGGCGCTGGCGATAGGAGCGTGGGCCCCAGTGTTTTGGTGCTGGGGGCCTTCAATGTTCACCGGGGCTCAGAAGGCCTTGCCTGTTCTCCCGCCCAGAACGACCGGTGGCGCCCTAGCACCACTGGTGTCAGCGGGGCAGCAGGGAGAGTCCAGCATTACGACTCGAGGGTCCCCAATCCCCGGCGCTGTGGCGGCAGGCCCCTTCAGAGGGGCCCCTCTGGGGCCGACCTAGGATTAGAGTTAGCCCCCAGGAGGCCGGTAGGCCTGATCCGCCAGCTGTGCAGAGAGTGGAGGGGCGGGATGAGGTGAGGGCGCTGGCGAGCTCCAGCATGGGCCCCAGCGTTTTGGCGCGGATGGCCTTCCAAATCACCGGAGTCTCGAGGGCCCTGCCCATTCTCCCACCCTGAAAGACCAGCGACTCCCCAGCGGGCCCGATGTTGACGGGTTGGCAGGGTGAGTCCGGCGCTGCGGCTCAGGTGTCCCCAATCCCCGCGTTGGTCATCAGTCCCCTTG
Source organism: Ursus americanus (assembly GCF_024610735.1). Lineage (NCBI taxonomy): Eukaryota > Metazoa > Chordata > Mammalia > Carnivora > Ursidae > Ursus > Ursus americanus. The sequence goes on along the minus strand of NW_028273691.1, from coordinate 340,066 downwards.
GGAGGGGCCCCTCTGGGGCCAACCTAGGGTTAGGGTTAGCCCCCAGGAGGCCAGCAGGCCCCATATGCCAGCTGTGCAGCGAGCGGAGGGGCGGGCCTTGGTGAGGGCACTGGCGAGCTGGAAGGTCGTACCCAAAGTTTTGGCACCGGGGGCCCTCGAATGTCGCCGGGGACTCGGAGGGCCCTGCCCGTTCTCCCGCCCTGAATGAGTGGCGGCTCCCCTAGCAACCCGAGTGGTGGCGGGGCTGCAAGGTGGGTCTGGTGCTGAGGCTCGGGGGTCCCCAATGCCAGGCGTTGCGGCACCAGGCCCCTTGGGCGGGGCCCCTTGGGGGCCGAACTAGGGTAAAGGTTAGCTCCTGGAGGCTGGCAGGCACGATCCGCAGTCTGGGGCGAATGGAGGCGTGGTCGAAGATCAGGGCGCTGGCGAGCAGGAGAGTGGGTCCCAGCGTTTTGGCGCTGGGGGCCTTCGAAGGTCACCGGGGCAGGGAGGGCCCTGCCCGTTCTCCCGCCCTGAATGATTGGTGGTACCCTAGCGGCCCGGTGTGGGCGGGGCGGAATGGTGAGTCCAGCATTGCGACTCGGGGGTCTCCAATCCCTGGCGATCGGCAGCAGTCCCTTTGGGAGGAGCCCCTTGGGGGCCGACCTAGGGTTAGGGTTATCCCCCAGGAGGCCGGCAGGCTCAATCCACGGGCTCTGTGGTGAATGGGGGGGTGGGCCAAGGTGAGGTCGCTGGTGAACGGAAGCGTGGGCCCCAACATTTTGGCTCGGTGGGCTTTCGAATGTCGCAGGGGGCTCGGAGAGCCCTGCTCCTTCTCCCGCCATGAAGGACCAGCGACCCCCCTAGCGCCCCGGGTGGCAGCAGGGTGGCAGGGTCAGTCCTGCACTAGTGCTTGGGTTTCCCCAATCCCCAGCGTTGAGGCGCCAGGCCCCTTGGGAGGGGCCCCTCGGGGACTGTCCTAGGGTTAGGTTAACCCCCAGGAGGCCAGCAGTCTGGATCCACAGGCTGTGCAGTGAGCGGAGGAGGGATTGACCGTGGTAGGGCGCAGTTGAGCAGTAGCGTGGTACCCAGTGTTTTGGCGTGGGGGGCCTTCTTATTTCACCGGAGGCTCGGAGGGCCCTGCCTGTTATCCCGCCCTGAATGCCTGGAGGCGCTCCTAGCGGCCCGCGTGGCGGCGGGGCGGCAGGGTGAACCCGGCACTGGGGCTTGCGGGTCCCCAATCCCTGCCATTGCGGCACAAAGCCTCTTGGGAGGGGCCACTCTGGGGCCCATCTAGGGTTACCGTTAGCACCAAGGAGCCCGGGAGGCCGGATCCGCCAGCTGTGTGGCTAGAGGGGGGGCGGGCCAAGGTGAGGGTGCTGTAGAGCGGGAGCATGGGCTTCAGCGTGTTGGCGCGGGGGACCTATAAATGTCGCCGGGGGCTCGGAGGGCCCTGCCCGTTCCCCCACCCTGAATGACCGGTGGCGCCCCAAGTGGCCCGGGTGGCGGCGGAGGGGCAGGTTGAGTACATCGCTGGGGCTTGGGGGTCCTCAATCTCCGAAATCGTGGTGCCAGGCCCTTTGGGAGTGCCCTTCGGGGGCCGACCTAGGGCTAGGGTTAGCCCCCAGGAGGCCGGCAGGCCCGATAAGATGGCTGTGGGGCTAGCGGAGGGGTGGGCTGAGGTGAGGGCGCTGGGGAGCGAGATTGTGGGCCCCTGCATTTTGGCGCTGGAGGCTTCAAATATCTCTGGTTTCTCCAGGGCCCTGTCTCTTCTCCCTCCCTGAATGAACGGCAGAGCCCCTAGAGGCCCGGGTGGCAGCGTTGTGGGAGGGTGAGTCTAGCTCTGGGGCTTGGGGTCCCAGATCCCTGGCGTAGTGGCACCAGGACCCTTGGGAGGGGCCCCCTGGGGGGCGACCTAGGCTTAGGGTTATCCCCAAGGAGAACATCAGGCCCAATCCACACACTGTGCGGTGAGCGGTGGTGCGGGCCGAGGTAAGGGTGCTTGGGAGCGGGAGCATGGGCACCAGGGTTTTAGCACGGGGAGCCTTTGAAGGTTACAGGTGGCTCAGAAGGCCATGCCCTTCTCTCGCGCTCTATGAACCGCGGCGCCCCTAGCGGCCCAGGTGGGGACAGTGCGGCAGGGTGAGTCCGGCTCTGGGGCTCTGAGTCACCAATCCCCAGCATTGCAAAGCCAGGCCGCTTGGGATGTCCCCTCAGGCCCGACCTAGGGTTTTGGTTAGCTTCCAGGAGCCCGGCAGGCCCTATCCATGGGCTCTGAAGCAAGCGGTGGGGTGGGCCTAGGTGAGGGCGCTGGCGAGCAGGAATCTGGGAGCCAAAGTTTTTGCGCGGGGAGCCTTCAAAAGTAAGCGTGGGCTCGGAGGGCCCTGCCCGATCTCTTGCCCTGATTGACCGGTGGGGCCTCTAGTGGCTCGGGTGGCTGAAGGGCAGCAGGGTGAGTGCGGCACATGGGCTCGGGGTCCCCATCCCCAGCGTTGCGACGCCAGGCCCCTTGGGAAGTGCCCCTCGGTCGCCAACCTATGGTTAGTGTTAGCTTCAGGGAGCCCCGCAGGCCCGATACACCACCTGTGCGTCGAGCGGAGAGTTGGGCCGAGGTGAGGGTGCTGGTGAACATGAGCCTGGGCACAAGCGTTTTGGTTCGGTGCGCCTTCGAAGGTCGGCAGGGGTTCGGAGGGCCCTGCCAGTTCTCCCACCCTGAATGAATGGCGGCGCCCCTAGCGGCCTGTGTGGGTTGGGGTGGCAGCGTGCATCCGGCGCTGGGGCTTGGGGGCTCCCAATCCCTGGCGTTGCGGCGCCAGGCCCCTTAGGAAGGGACCTTCAGGGGCTGTCCTAGGGTTAAGGTTAGCTCCCAGGAGGCCGGCAGGCCCAAGTCGCTGGCTCTGCGAAGAGCGGAGGTGCGGGCCGAGTTGAGGGTGATGCAGAGCGGGAGCGTGGTCCCCAGCGTTTTGGTGACCTGGGCCTTCGACTGTTGCCATGGCTCAAAGGGCCCTGCCCGTTCTCCTGCCCTGAATAACCAGCGGCGCCCTTAGCAGCTCCCTTGGCGGTGGAGCGGCAGGGTGAGTCCATGCTGAGGCTCGGGGATCCCCAATCCCCAGCGTTGCGGGGCCAGGCCTCTTGGGAGGGGCTCCTCGTGGGCGGACCTAGGTTTAGAGTTAGCACCCAGGAGGCCAGCAGGCCCAATCCTCTGGCTGGGCGGCGAGAGGTGGGCGGCCCGAGGTAAAGGCGCTGGCGATTGGGAGCATGGGCCCCTGCATTTTGGCGCAGGAGGCTTCAAATATCGCCAGTTTCTCCAGGGCCCTGTCCCTTCTCCCGCCCTGAATGACGGGCGGAGCCACTAGCGGCCCGGGTGGCGACGTTGCGGCAGGGTTAGTCTGGCTCTGGGTCTTGGGGTCCCTGATCCCCAGTGTAGCGGCACCAGGACCCTTGGGAGGGGTCCCTGGGTGGCTGACCTAGGGTTAGGGTTAGCCCCCAGGAGGCCGGCAGGTGGGATCCGGCCACTGTCCCGGGAGCGGAGGGCGGGGCCGAGGTGAGGGCGTTGGGGAGCGGGAGCGTGGGCACCAGCGTTTTGGCACGGGGAGCCTTTGAAGGCCACTGGGGGCTCGGAAGGCCCTGCCCCTTCTCTCGCCCTGAATGACCCGCAGGGCTCCTAGCGGCCCGGGTGGCGGCGTTGCGGTAGGGTGAGTGTGGCTCTGGGGCTTGAGGTTCCCGATCCCCAGCGAAGCGGCACCAGGACCCTTGGGAGGGGCCCCTGGGTGGCCGACCTAGGGTTAGGGTTAGCACCCGGGAGGCCGGCAGGCGGGATCCGCCCGCTGTGCGTGGAGCGGAGGGGCGGGCCGAGGTGAGGGCGCTGGCGAGCAAGAGCCTGGGCCCAAGCGTTTTGGCACCGGGGGCCTTCGAATGTCTCCGGGGACTCGGCGGGCCCTACCCATTCTCCTCCCTGAATAACCGGCGACACCCCTAGCATCCCAGGTGGGGGCGGAGCAGCATGTAAGTCCGGGCATAGGGCTCGGGGGTCCCCAGTCCACTGTGTTGCGGCGCCAGGCCCCTTGGGAGGGGCCCCTCGGAGGCTGACTTAGGGTTAGGTTTAGACTCTAGGATGCAGGCAGGCCCTATTCGCCAGCTGTGTGGAGACTGGAGTGGCGGACCGAGGTGAGGGCACTGGTGAGCGGGAGCGTGGGCCCGGGTGTTTTGGCGCGGGGGGCCTTTGAAGGTCGCCGTGTCTTGGAGGGCCCTGCCCGTGCTCCCGCCCTGAATGAACGGCACCACCCCAAGCCCCCGTGTGGCGGCTGGGTGGCAGGGTGAGTCCAGTGCTGAGGCTCGGGGGTCCCCAATCCCCAGCGTTGTGGCGCCAGATCCCTTGGGAGGGGCCCCTCGGGGGTCGATCTAAGGTTATGGTTAGCCCCCAGGAGGATGGTGGACCCGATCAGCGGCTGTGCCGCACGCGGAGGGTTGGGCCGAGGTGAGGGCGCTGGCGAGACTGAGCATGAGCACAAGCGTTTTAATGCGGGGGGCCTTCGAAGGTCGGTGGGGGCTCGGAGGGACCTGCCTGTTCTCCCGCTCTGAATGACCGGCGGGTCCCCTAGAGGCTCTGGTGCCTGAAAGGCAGCAGGGTGAGTCCGTCACTTGGGTTGGGGTCCCCATTCCCGGCGTTGTGGGGCCAGGGCACTTGGGAAGGGCCCCTCTGTGGCCGACCTACAGTTAGGGTTAGCCCCCAGGAGGCCAGCAGGCCCGATACACCGCCTGTGCGTCGAGCGGAGAGTTGGGCCGAGGTGAGGGTGCTGGTGAACATGAGCCCGGGCCCAAGCGTTTTGGTTCGGGGCGCCTTCGAAGGTCGGCGGGGGTTTGAAGGGCCCTGACCCTTCTCCCACCCTGAATGAATGGCGGCGCCCCTAGCGGCATGTGTGGGGCAGGGCGGCAGGGTGCATCCAGCGCTGGGGCTTGGGGGTTCCCAATCCCTGGCGTTGCGGCGCCAGGCCCCTTAGGAAGAGACCCTCGGGGCCGTCCTAGGGTTAGGGTTAGCGCCCAGGAGGCCGGCAGGCCCGATCCGCCGGCTGTGCGAGGAGTGGAGATGCAGGCCGAGTTGAGGGCGATGGCGAGCGGGAGCTGGGCCCCAGCGTTTTGGCGTCCTGGGCCTTTGAATGTTGCCATGGCTCGGAGGGCCCTGCCCTTTCTCCTGCCCTGAAGAACCAGCAACGCCCCTAGCGGCTCCGTTGGCGGTGGGGCGGCAGGGTGAATCCCAGGCTGCGGCTCGGGGATCCCCAATCCCCGGCGTTGTGGTGCCAGGCCCCTTGGGAGGGGCTCCTCGTGGGCAGACCCAGGGTTAGAGTTAGCCCCCATAAGGCCGGCAGGCCAGATCCTCTGGCTGGGCGGTGAGAGGTGGGCGGGCCGAGGTAAAGGCGCTGGGGTGCGGGATTGTGGGCCCCTGCATTTTGGGGTGGGAGGCTTCAAATGTCGCCGGTTTCTCCAGGGCCCTGTCAGTTCTCCCGCCCTGAAGGACCGGCGGCGCCCCTCGCGGCCCGGGTGGCAGCGTTGTGGGAGGGTGAGTCTGGCTTTGGGGCTTGGGGTTCCAGATCCCTGGCGTAGTGGCACCAAAAGCCTTGGGAGGGGCCCCTGGGGGGCCGACCTAGGGTTAGGGTTAGCCCCCAGGAGACCGTCTGGCCCAACCGCACACTGTGCGGCGAGCTGAGGTGCGGCCCGAGGTGAAGGCGCTGGGGAGCTGGAGCGTGGGCACCAGCGTTTTGGCACAGGGAGCCTTTGAAGGTCACCGGGGACTCAGAAGGCCCTGCCCTTCTCTCGCCCTCTATGACCCGCGGCGCCCCTAGCTGCCCAGGTGGGGACAGTGCGGCAGGGTGAGTCAGGCTCTGGGGCTCTGAGTCACCAATCCCCAGCATTGCAGAGCCAGGCCGCTTGGGATGTCCCCTCAGGGCTGACCTAGGGTTTTGGTTAGCTGCCAGGAGCCCAGCAGGCCCTATCCACCGGCTCTGAAGCAAGCGGTGGGGTGGGCCTAGGTGAGGGCGCTGGCGAGCAGGATCCTGGGAGCCAACGTTTTTGCGCGGGGAGCCTTCAAAGGTCAGCGTGGGCTCGGAGGGCCCTGCCCGATCTCTTGCCCTGATTGACCGGCGGGGCCTCTAGCGGCTCGGGTGGCTGAAGGGCAGCAGGGTGAGTGCGGCACATGAGCTCGGGGTCCCCATCCCCAGCGTTGCGACGCCAGGCCCCTTGGGAAGTGCCCCTCGGTGGCCGACCTATGGTTAGGGTTAGCCTCCAGGAGCCCCGCAGGCCCGATACACCACCTGTGCGTCGAGCGGAGAGTTGGGCCGAGGTGAGGGTGCTGGTGAACATGAGCCTGGGCCCAAGCGTTTTGGTTCCTTGCGCCTTCGAAGGTCAGCAGGGGTTCGGAGGGCCCTGCCAGTTCTCCCACCCTGAATGAATGGCGGCGCCGCTAGCGGCCTGTGTGGGTTGGGGTGGCAGCGTGCATCCGGCGCTGGGGCTTGGGGGCCCCCAATCCCTGGCGTTGCGGCGCCAGGCCCCTTAGGAAGGGAACTTCAGGGGCTGTCCTAGGGTTAGGGTGAGCTCCCAGGAGGCCGGCAGGCCCGAGTCGCTGGCTCTGCGAAGAGCGGAGGTGCGGGCCGAGTTGAGGGTGATGCAGAGCGGGAGCGTGGTCCCCAGCGTTTTGGCGCCCTGGGCCTTCGACTGTTGCCATGGCTCAAAGGGCCCTGCCCGTTCTCCTGCCCTGAAGAACCAGCGGCGCCCTTAGCAGCTCCCTTGGCGGTGGAGCGGCAGGGTGAGTCCATGCTGCGGCTCGTGGATCCCCAATCCCCAGCGTTGTGGGGCCAGGCCTCTTGGGAGGGGCTCCTCGTGGGCGGACCTAGGTTTAGAGTTAGCACTCAGGAGGCCAGCAGGCCCAATCTTCTGGCTGGGCGGCGAGAGGTGGGCGGCCCGAGGTAAAGTCGCTGGCGATCGGGAGCGTGGGCCCCTGCATTTTGGCGCAGGAGGCTTCAAATATCGCCGGTTTCTCCAGGGCCCTGTCCCTTCTCCCGCCCTGAATGACGGGCGGCGCCACTAGCGTCCCGGGTGGCGATGTGGCGGCAGGGTGAGTCTGGCTCTGGGTCTTGGGGTCCCTGATCCCCAGTGTAGCGGCACCAGGACCCTTGGGAGGGGCCCCTGGGTGGCTGACCTAGGGTTAGGGTTAGCCCCCAGGAGGCCTGCAGGTGGGATCCGGCCACTGTCCTGGGAGCGGAGGGTGGGGCCGAGGTGAGGGCATTGGGGAGCGGGAGCGTGGGCACCAGCGTTTTGGCACGGGGAGCCTTTGAAGGCCACCGGGGGCTCGGAAGGCCCAGCCCCTTTTCTCGCCCTGAATGACCCGCAGTGCCCTAGCGGCCTGGGTGGCGGCGTTGCGGTAGGGTGAGTGTGGCTCTGGGGCTTGAGGTTCCCGATCCCCAGCGAAGCGGCACCAGGACCCTTGGGAGGGGCCCCTGGGTGGCCGACCTAGGGTTAGGGTTAGCACCCGGGAGGCCGGCAGGCGGGATCCGCCCGCTGTGCGTGGAGCGGAGGGGCGGGCCGAGGTGAGGGCGCTGGCGAGCAAGAGCCTGGGCCCAAGCGTTTTGGCACCGGGGGCCTTCGAATGTCTCCGGGGACTCGGCGGGCCCTGCCCATTCTCCTCCCTGAATGACCGGCGGCGCCCCTAGCAGCCCAGGTGGCGGCGGGGCGGCATGTAAGTCCGGGCATAGGGCTCGGGGGTCCCCAGTCCACCACGTTGCGGCGCCAGGCCCCTTGGGAGGGGCCCCTCGGAGGCTGACGTAGGTTTAGGTTTAGCCCCTAGGATGCCGGCAGGCCCTATTCGCCAGCCGTGTGGAGACTGGAGTGGCGGACCGAGGTGAGGGCACTGGTGAGCGGGAGCGTGGGCCCGGGTGTTTTGGCGCGGGGGGCCTTTGAAGGTCGCCGTGTCTTGGAGGGCCCTGCCCGTGCTCCCGCCCTGAATGAACAGCACCACCCCAAGACCCCGGGTGGCGGCTGGGTGGCAGGGTGAGTCCAGTGCTGAGGCTTGGGGTCCCCAATCCCCAGCGTTGCGGCGCCAGATCTCTTGGGAGGGGGGCCCCTCGGGGGTCGATCTAGGGTTCCGGTTAGCCCCCAGGAGGCCGGTGGACCCGATCAGCGGCTGTGCGGCACGCGGAGGGTTGGGCCGAGGTGAGGGCGCTGGCGAGACTGAGCATGAGCCCACGCGTTTTAGTGCGGGGGGCCTTCGAAGGTCACTGGGGGCTCGGAGGGACCTGCCTGTTCTCCCGCTCTGAATGACCGGCGGGGCCCCTAGAGGCTCCGGTGCCTGAAGGGCAGCAGGGTGAGACCGGCACTTGGGTTGGGGTCCCCATTCCCGGCGTTGTGGCGCCGGGCCACTTGGGAAGGGCCCCTCTGTGGCCGACCTACAGTTAGGGTTAGCCCCCAGGAGGCCAGCAGGCCCGATACACCGCCTGTGCGTCGAGCGGAGAGTTGGGCCGAGGTGAGGGTGCTGGTGAACATGAGCCCGGGCCCAAGCGTTTTGGTTCGGGGCGCCTTCGAAGGTCGGCGGGGGTTTGAAGGGCCCTGCCCGTTCTCCCACCCTGAATGAATGGCGGCGCCCCTAGCGGCACGTGTGGAGCAGGACAGCAGGGTGCATCCAGCGCTGGCCTTGGGGGTTCCCAATCCCAGGCGTTGCGGCGCCAGGCCCCTTAGGAAGTGACCCTCGGGGCCGTCCTAGGGTTAGGGTTAGCGCCCAGGAGGCCGGCAGGCCCGATCCGCCGGCTGTGCGAGGAGTGGAGATGCAGGCAGAGTTGAGGGCGATGGCGAGCGGGAGCTGGGCCCCAGCGTTTTGGCGTCCTGGGCCTTTGAATGTTGCCAAGGCTCGGAGGGCCCTGCCCTTTCTCCTGCCCTGAAGAACCAGCAAGGCCCCTAGCGGCTCTGTTGGCGGTGGGGCGGCAGGGTGAATCCCAGGCTGCGGCTCGGGGATCCCCAATCCCCGGCGTTGTGGTGCCAGGCCCCTTGGGAGGGGCTCCTTGTGGGCAGACCCAGGGTTAGAGTTACCCCCATAAGGCCGGCAGGCCAGATCCTCTGGCTGGGCGGTGAGAGGTGGGCGGGCCGAGGTAAAGGCGCTGGGGTGCGGAATTGTGGGCCCCTGCATTTTGGGGTGGGAGGCTTCAAATGTCGCCGGTTTCTCCAGGGCCCTGTCAGTTCTCCCGCCCTGAATGACCGGCGGCGCCCCTCGCGGCCCGGGTGGCAGCGTTGTGGGAGGGTGAGTCTGGCTTTGGGGCTTGGGGTTCCAGATCCCTGGCATAGTGGCACCAAAAGCCTTGGGAGGGGCCCCTGGGGGGCCGACCTAGGGTTAGGGTTAGCCCCCAGGAGACCGTCAGGCCCAACCGCACACTGCGGCGAGCTGAGGTGCAGCCCGAGGTGAAGGCGCTGGGGAGCGGGAGCGTGGGCACCAGCGTTTTGGCACAGGGAGCCTTTGAAGGTCACTGGGGACTCAGAAGGCCCTGCCCTTCTTTCGCCCTCTATGACCCGCAGCGCCCCTAGCGGCCCAGGTGGGGACAGTGCGGCAGGGTGAGTCCGGCTCTGGGTCTCTGAGTCACCAATCCCCAGCATTGCAGAGCCAGGCCGCTTGGGATGTCCCCTCAGGGCCGACCTAGGGTTTTGGTTAGCTGCCAGGAGCCCGGCAGGCCCTATCCACCGGCTCTGAAGCAAGCGGTGGGATGGGCCTAGGTGAGGGCGCTGGCGAGCAGGATCCTGGGAGCCAACGTTTTTGCAAGGGGAGCCTTCAAAGGTCAGTGTGGACTCGGAGGGCCCTGCCCGATCTCTTGCCCTGATTGACCGGCGGGGCCTCTAGCGGCTCGGGTGGCTGAAGGGCAGCAGGGTGAGTGCGGCACATGAGCTCGGGGTCCCCATCCCCAGCGTTGCGACGCCAGGCCCCTTGGGAAGTGCCCCTCGGTGGCCGACCTATGGTTAGGGTTAGCCTCCAGGAGCCCCGCAGGCCCGATACACCACCTGTGCGTTGAGCGGAGAGTTGGGCCGAGGTGAGGGTGCTGGTGAACCTGAGCCTGGGCACAAGCGTTTTGGTTCGGTGCGCCTTCGAAGGTCGGCAGGGGTTCGGAGGGCCCTGCCAATTCTCCCACCCTGAATGAATGGCGGCGCCTCTAGCGGCCTGTGTGGGTTGGGGTGGCAGCCTGCATCCGGCGCTGGGGCTTGGGGGCCCCCAATCCCTGGCGTTGCGGCGCCAGGCCCCTTAGGAAGGGACCTTCAGGGGCTGTCCTAGGGTTAGGGTGAGCTCCCAGGAGGCCGGCAGGCCCGAGTCGCTGGCTCTGCGAAGAGCGGAGGTGCGGGCCGAGTTGAGGGTGATGCAGAGCGGGAGCGTGGTCCCCAGCGTTTTGGCGCCCTGGGCCTTCGACTGTTGCCATGGCTCAAAGGGCCCTGCCCGTTCTCCTGCCCTGAAGAACCAGCGGCGCCCTTAGCAGCTCCCTTGGCGGTGGAGCGGCAGGGTGAGTCCATGCTGCGGCTCGTGGATCCCCAATCCCCAGCGTTGTGGGGCCAGGCCTCTTGGGAGGGGCTCCTCGTGGGCGGACCTAGGTTTAGAGTTAGCACCCAGGAGGCCAGCAGGCCCAATCCTCTGGCTGGGCAGCGAGAGGTGGGCGGCCCGAGGTAAAGGCGCTGGCGATCGGGAGCGTGGGCCCGTGCATTTTGGCGCAGGAGGCTGAAAATGTCGCCGGTTTCTCCAGGGCCCTGTCAGTTCTCCCGCCCTGAAGGACCGGAGGCGCCCCTCGCGGCCCGGGTGGCAGCGTTGTGGGAGGGTTAGTCTGGCTTTGGGGCTTGGGCTTCCAGAACCCTGGCCTAGTGGCACCAAAACCCTTCGGAGGGGCCCCTGGGGGGCCGACCTAGGGTTAGGGTTAGCCCCCAGGAGACCGTCAGGCCCAACCGCACACTGTGCGGCGAGCTGAGGTGCGGCCCGAGGTGAAGGCGCTGGGGAGCGGGATCCTGGGCACCAGCGTTTTGGCACGGGGAGCCTTTGAAGGTCACCGGGGACTCAGAAGGCCCTGCCCTTCTCTCGCCCTCTATGACCCCCGGCGCCCCTAGCGGCCCAGGTGGGGACAGTGCGGCAGGGTGAGTCCGGCTCTGGGGCTCTGAATCACCAATTCCCAGCATTGCAGGGCCAGGCCGCTTGCGATGTCCCCTCAGGGCCCACCCAGGGTTTTGGTTAGCTGCCAGGAGCCCGGCAGGCCCTATCCACCGGCTCTGAAGCAAGCGGTGGGGTGGGCCTAGGTGAGGGCGCTGGCGAGCAGTACCCTGGGAGCCAACGTTTTTGCGCGAGGAGCCTTCAAAGGTCAGCGTGGGCTCGGAGGGCCCTGCCCGATCTCTTGCCCTGATTGACCGGCGGGGCCTCTAGTGGCTCGGGTGGCTGAAGGGCAGCAGGGTGAGTGCGGCACGTGAGCTCGGGGTCCCCATCCCCAGCGTTGCGATGCCAGGCCCCTTGGGAAGGGCCCCTCGGTGGCCGGCCTATGGTTAGGGTTAGCCTCCAGGAGGCCAGCAGGCCCGATACACCGCCTGTGCGTCGAGTGGAGAGTTGGGCCGAGGTGAGGGTGCTGGTGAACATGAGCCCGGGCCCAAGCCTTTTGGTTCGGGGCGCCTTCGAAGGTCGGCGGGGGTTCGAAGGGCCCTGCCCGTCCTCCTACCCTGAATGAATGGCAGCACCCATAGCGGCCTGTATGGGTTGGGGTGGCAGCGTGCATCCGGCGCTGGGGCTTGGGGGCTCCCAATCCCTGGCATTGCGGCGCCAGGCCCCTTAGGAAGGGACCTTCAGGGGCTGTCCTAGGGTTAGGCTTAGCTCCCAGGAGGCTGGCAGGCCCGAGTCGCTGGCTCTGCGAAGAGCGGAGGGGCGGGCCGAGGTAAGGGCGCTGGCGAGCAAGAGCCTGGGCCCAAGCGTTTTGGCACCGGGGGCCTTCGAATGTCTCCGGGGACTCGGCGGGCCCTGCCCATTCTCCTCCCTGAATGATCCGCATCGCCCATAGCAGGCCAGGTAGCGGCGGGGCAGCATGTAAGTCCGGGCATAGGGCTCGGGGGTCCCCAGTCCACCGCGTTGCGGCGCCAGGCCCCTTGGGAGGGGCCCCTCGGAGGCTGACGTAGGGTTAGGTTTAGACCCTAGGATGCCGGCAGGCCCTATTTGCCAGCTGTGTGGAGACTGGAGTGGCGGACCGAGGTGAGGGCACTGGTGAGCGGGAGCGTGGGCCCGGGTGTTTTGGCGCGGGGGGCCTTTGAAGGTCGCTGTGTCTTGGAGGGCCCTGCCCGTCCTCCCGCCCTGAATGAACAGCACCACCCCAAGCCCCCGGGTGGCGGCTGGGTGGCAGGGTGAGTCCAGTGCTGAGGCTCAGGGGTCCCCAATCCCCGGCGTTTCGGCGCCAGATCCCTTGGGAGGGGCCCCTCGGGGGTCTATCTAGGGTTACGGTTAGCCCCCAGGAGGCCGGTGGACCCGATCTGCGGCTGTGTGGCACGCGGAGGGTTAGGCCGAGGTGAGGTCGCGGCGAGACTGAGCGTGAGCCCAAGCGTTTTAGTGTGGGGGGCCTTCGAAGGTCGATGGGGGCTCGGAGGGACCTGCACGTTCTCCCGCTCTTAGTGACCGGCGGGGCCCCTAGAGGCTCCGGTGCCTGAAGGGCAGCAGGGTAAGTCTGGCACTTGGGTTGGTGTCCGTATTCCCGGCGTTGTGGCGCCAGGCCACTTGGGAAGGGCCCCTCTGTGGCCGACATACAGTTAGGGTTAGCCCCCAGGAGGCCAGCAGGCCCGATACACCGCCTGTGCATCAAGCGGAGAGTTGGGCCGAGGTGAGTGTGCTGGTGAACATGAGCCCGGGCCCAAGCCTTTTGGTTCGGGGCGCCTTCGACGGTCGGCGGGGGTTCGAAGGGCCCTGCCCATTCTCCCACCCTGAATGAATGGCGGCGCCCCTAGCGGCAAGTGTGGGGAGGGGCGGCAGGGTGTATCCAGCGCTGGGGCTTGGGGGTTCCCAATCCCTGGCGTTGCGGCGCCAGGCCCCTTAGGAAGCGACCCTCGGGGCCGTCCTAGGGTTAGGGTTAGCGCCCAGGAGGCAGGCAGGCCCGATCCGCAGGCTGTGCGAGGAGTGGAGATGCAGCCCGAGTTGAGGGCGATGGCGAGCGGGAGCGTGGGCTCCAGCGTTTTGGCGTCCTGGGCCTTTGAATGTTGCCATGGCTCGGAGGGCCCTGCCCTTTCTCCTGCCCTGAATACCCAGCAATGCCCCTAGCGGCTCCGTTGGCGGTGGGGCGGCAGGGTGAATCCCAGGCTGCGGCTCGGGGATCCCCAATCCCGGGCTTTGTGGTGCCAGGCCCCATGGGAGGGGCTCCTCGTGTGCCGAGCCAACGTTAGAGTTAGCCCCCATAAGGCCGGCAGGCCAGATCCTCTGGCTGGGCGGTGAGAGGTGGGCGGGCCGAGGTAAAGGCGCTGGGGTGCGGGACTGTGGGCCCCTGCATTTTGGGGTGGGAGGCTTCAAATGTCGCCGGTTTCTCCAGGGCCCTGTCAGTTCTCCCGCCCTGAAGGACCGGCGGCGCCCCTCGCGGCCCGGGTGGCAGCGTTGTGGGAGGGTGAGTCTGGCTTTGGGGCTTGGGGTTCCAGATCCCTGGCGTAGTGGTACCAAAACCCTTCGGAGGGGCCCCTGGGGGGCCGACCTAGGGTTAGGGTTAGCCCCCAAGAGACCATCAGGCCCAACCGCACACTGTGTGGCGAGCTGAGGTGCGGCCCGAGGTGAAGGCGCTGGGGAGCGGGAGCGTGGGCACCAGCGTTTTGGCACAGGGAGCCTTTGAAGGTCACCAGGGACTCAGAAGGCCCTGCCCTTCTGTCGCCCTCTATGACCCGCGGCGCCCCTAGCGGCCCAGGTGGGGACAGTGCCGCAGGGTGAGTCTGGCTCTGGGGCTCTGAGTCACCAATCCCCAGCATTGCAGAGCCAGGCCCCTTGGGATGTCCCCTCAGGCCCGACCTAGGGTTTTGGTTAGCTGCCAGGAGCCCGGCAGGCCCTATCCACCGGCTCTGAAGCAAGTGGTGGGGTGGGCCTAGGTGAGGGCACTGGCGAGCAGGATCCTGGGAGCCAACGTTTTTGCGCGGGGAGCCTTCAAAGGTCAGCGTGGGCTCGGAGGGCCCTGCCCGATCTCTTGCCCTGTTTGACCGGCGGGGCCTGTAGTGGCTCGGGTGGCTGAAGGGCAGCAGGGTGAGTGCGGCACGTGAGCTCGGGATCCCCATCCACAGCGTTGCGACGCCAGGCCCCTGTGAAGGGCCCCTCGGTGGCCGACCTATGGTTAGGGTTAGCCTCCAGGAGGCCAGCAGGCCCGATACACCGCCTGTGCGTCGAGCGGAGAGTTGGGCCGAGGTGAGGGTGCTGGTGAACATGAGCCCGGGCCCAAGCCTTTTGGTTCGGGGCGCCTTCGAAGGTCGGCGGGGGTTCGAAGGGCCCTGCCCGTCCTCCGACCCTGAATGAATGGCGGCACCCCTAGCGGCCTGTATGGGTTGGGGTGGCAGCGTGCATCCGGCGCTGGGGCTTGGGGGCTCCCAATCCCTGGCGTTGCGGCGCCAGGCCCCTTAGGAAGGGACCTTCAGGGGCTGTCCTAGGGTTAGGCTTAGCTCCCAGGAGGCTGGCAGGCCCGAGTCGCTGGCTCTGCGAAGAGCGGAGGTGCGGGCCGAGTTGAGGGTGATGCAGAGCGGGAGCGTGGTCCCCAGCGTTTTGGCGCCCTGGGCCTTGGACTGTTGCCATGGCTCAAAGGGCCCTGCCCGTTCTCCTGCCCTGAAGAACCAGCGGCGCCCTTAGCAGCTCCCTTGGCGGTGGAGCGGCAGGGTGAGTCCATGCTGCGGCTCATGGATCCCCAATCCCCAGCGTTGTGGGGCCAGGCCTCTTGGGAGGGGCTCCTCGTGGGCGGACCTAGGTTTAGAGTTAGCACCCAGGAGGCCAGCAGGCCCAATCCTCTGGCTGGGTGGCGAGAGGTGGGCGGCCCGAGGTAAAGGCGCTGGCGATCGGGAGCGTGGGCCCCTGCATTTTGGTGCAGGAGGCTTCAAATATCGCCGGTTTCTCCAGGGCCCTGTCCCTTCTCCCGCCCTGAATGACGGCCGGCGCCACTAGCGCCCGGGTGGCGACGTTGGGGCAGGGTGATTCTGGCTCTGGGTCTTGGGGTCCCTGATCCCCAGTGTAGCGGCACCAGGACCCTTGTGAGGGGCCCCTGGGTGGCTGACCTAGGGTTAGGGTTAGCCCTCAGGAGGCCGGCAGGTGGGATCCGGCCACTGTCCGGGGAGCGGAGGGCGGGTCCGAGGTGAGGGCGTTGGGGACCGGGAGCGTGGGCACCAGTGTTTGGCCACAGGGAGCCTTTGAAGGCCACCTGGCGCTTGGAAGGCCCTGCCCCTTCTCTCGCCCTGAATGACCCGCAGTGCTCCTAGTGGCCCGCATGGCGGCGTTGCGGTAGGGTGAGTGTGGCTCTGGGGCTTGAGGTTCCCGATCCCCGGCGAAGCGGCACCAGGACCCTTGGGAGGGGCCCCTGGGTGGCCGACCTAGGGTTAGGGTTAGCACCCGGGAGGCCGGCAGGCGGGATCCGCCCGCTGTGCGTGGAGCGGAGGGGCGGGCCGAGGTGAGGGCGCTGGTGAGCAAGAGCCTGGGCCCAAGCGTTTTGGCACCGGGGGCCTTCGAATGTCTCCGGGGACTCGGCGGGCCCTGCCCATTCTCCTCCCTGAATGACCGGCGGCGCCCCTAGCAGCCCAGGTGGCGGCGGGGCGGCATGGAAGTCCGGGCATAGGGCTCGGGGGTCCCAGTCCACCACGTTGCGGCGCCAGGCCCCTTGGGAGGGGCCCCTCGAAGGCTGACCTAGGGTTAGGTTTAGCCCCTAGGATGCCGGCAGGCCCTATTCGCCAGCCCTGTGGAGACTGGAGTGGCGGACCGAGGTGAGGGCACTGGTGAGCGGGAGCGTGGGCCCGGGTGTTTTGGCGCGGGGGGCCTTTGAAGGTCGCCGTGTCTTGGAAGGCCCTGCCCGTTCTCCCACCCTGAATGAATGGCGGCGCCCCTAGCGGCACGTGTGGGGCAGGGCGGCAGGGTGCATCCAGCGCTGGGGCTTGGGGGTTCCCAATCCCTGGCGTTGCGGCGCCAGGCCCCTTAGGAAGCGACACTCGGGGCCGTCCTAGGGTTAGGGTTAGCGCCCAGGAGGCCGGCAGGCCCGATCCGCCGGCTGTGCGAGGAGTGGAGATGCAGGCCGAGTTGAGGGCGATGGCGAGCGGGAACTGGGCCCCAGCGTTTTGGCGTCCTGGGCCTTTGAATGTTGCCATGGCTCGGAGGGCCCTGCCCTTTCTCCTGCCCTGAAGAACCAGCAAGGCCCCTAGCGGCACTGCTGGCGGTGGGGCGGCAGGGTGAATCCCATGCTACGGCTCGAGGATCCCCAATCCCCGGCGTTGTGGTGCCAGGCCCCTTGGGAGGGGCTCCTTGTGGGCCGACCCAGGGTTAGAGTTAGCCCCCATAAGGCCGGCAGGCCAGATCCTCTGGCTGGGCGGTGAGAGGTGGGCGGGCCGAGGTAAAGGCGCTGGGGTGCTGGATTGTGGGCCCCTGCATTTTGGGGTGGGAGGCTTCAAATGTCGCTGGTTTCTCCAGGGCCCTGTCAGTTCTCCCGCCCTGAATGACCGGCGGCGCCCCTCGCGGCCCGGGTGGCAGCGTTGTGGGAGGGTGAGTCTGGATTTGGGGCTTGGGGTTCCAGATCCCTGGCTTAGTGGCACCAAAAGCCTTGGGAGGGGCCCCTGGGGGGCCGACCTAGGGTTAGGGTTAGCCCCCAGGAGACCGTCAGGCCCAACCGCACACTGTGCGGCGAGCTGAGGTGCGGCCCGAGGTGAAGGCGCTGGGGAGCTGGAGCGTGGGCACCAGCGTTTTGGCACGGGGAGCCTTTGAAGGTCACCGGGGACTCAGAAGGCCCTGCCCTTCTCTCGCCCTCTATGACCCGCGGCGCCCCTAGCTGCCCAGGTGGGGACAGTGCGGCAGGGTGAGTCCGGCTCTGGGGCTCTGAATCACCAATTCCCAGCATTGCAGGGCCAGGCCGCCCGGGATGTCCCCTCAGGGCTGACCTAGGGTTTTGGTTAGCTGCCAGGAGCCCGGCAGGCCCTATCCACCGGCTCTGAAGCAAGCGGTGGGGTGGGCCTAGGTGAGGGCGCTGGCGAGCAGGATCCTGGGAGCCAACGTTTTTGCGCGGGGAGCCTACAAAGGTCAGCGTGGGCTCGGAGGGCCCTGCCCGATCTCTTGCCCTGATTGACCGGCGGGGCCTCTAGCGGCTCGGGTGGCTGACGGGCAGCAGGGTGAGTGCGGCACATGAGCTCGGGGTCCCCATCCCCAGCGTTGCGACGCCAGGCCCCTTGGGAAGTGCCCCTCGGTGGCCGACCTATGGTTAGGGTTAGCCTCCAGGAGCCCCGCAGGCCCGATACACCACCTGTGCGTTGAGCGGAGAGTTGGGCCGAGGTGAGGGTGCTGGTGAACCTGAGCCTGGGCACAAGCGTTTTGGTTCGGTGCGCCTTCGAAGGTCGACAGGAGTTCGGAGGGCCCTGCCAATTCTCCCACCCTGAATGAATGGCGGCGCCTCTAGCAGCCTGTGTGGGTTGGGGTGGCAGCGTGCATCCGGCGCTGGGGCTTGGTTGCCCCCAATCCCTGGCGTTGCGGCGCCAGGCCCCTTAGGAAGGGACCTTCAGGGGCTGTCCTAGGGTTAGGGTGAGCTCCCAGGAGGCCGGCAGGCCCGAGTCGCTGGCTCTGCGAAGAGCGGAGGTGCGGGCCGAGTTGAGGGTGATGCAGAGCGGGAGCGTGGTCCCCAGCGTTTTGGCGCCCTGGGCCTTCGACTGTTGCCATGGCTCAAAGGGCCCTGCCCGTTCTCCTGCCCTGAAGAACCAGCGGCGCCCTTAGCAGCTCCCTTGGCGGTGGAGCGGCAGGGTGAGTCCATGCTGAGGCTCGTGGATCCCCAATCCCCAGCGTTGTGGGGCCAGGCCTCTTGGGAGGGGTTCCTTGTGGGCGGACCTAGGTTTAGAGTTAGCACCCAGGAGGCCAGCAGGCCCAATCCTCTGGCTGGGCAGCGAGAGGTGGGCGGCCCGAGGTAAAGGCGCTGGCGATCGGGAGCGTGGGCCCCTGCATTTTGGCGCAGGAGGCTTCAAATGTCGCCGGTTTCTCCAGGGCCCTGTCAGTTCTCCCGCCCTGAAGGACCGGAGGCGCCCCTCGCGGCCCGGGTGGCAGCGTTGTGGGAGGGTTAGTCTGGCTTTGGGGCTTGGGCTTCCAGAACCCTGGCCTAGTGGCACCAAAACCCTTCGGAGGGGCCCCTGGGGGGCCGACCTAGGGTTAGGGTTAGCCCCCAGGAGACCGTCAGGCCCAACCGCACACTGTGCGGCGAGCTGAGGTGCGGCCCGAGGTGAAGGCGCTGGGGAGCGGGATCCTGGGCACCAGCGTTTTGGCACGGGGAGCCTTTGAAGGTCACCAGGGACTCAGAAGGCCCTGCCCTTCTCTCGCCCTCTATGACCCGCGGCGCCCCTAGCTGCCCAGGTGGGGACAGTGCGGCAGGGTGAGTCCGGCTCTGGGGCTCTGAATCACCAATTCCCAGCATTGCAGGGCCAGGCCGCTTGCGATGTCCCCTCAGGGCCCACCCAGGGTTTTGGTTAGCTGCCAGGAGCCCGGCAGGCCCTATCCACCGGCTCTGAAGCAAGCGGTGGGGTGGGCCTAGGTGAGGGCGCTGGCGAGCAGTATCCTGGGAGCCAACGTTTTTGCGCGAGGAGCCTTCAAAGGTCAGCGTGGGCTCGGAGGGCCCTGCCCGATCTCTTGCCCTGATTGACCGGCGGGGCCTCTAGTGGCTCGGGTGGCTGAAGGGCAGCAGGGTGAGTGCGGCACGTGAGCTCGGGATCCCCATCCCCAGCGTTGCGATGCCAGGCCCCTTGGGAAGGGCCCCTCGGTGGCCGGCCTATGGTTAGGGTTAGCCTCCAGGAGGCCAGCAGGCCCGATACACCGCCTGTGCGTTGAGTGGAGAGTTGGGCCGAGGTGAGGGTGCTGGTGAACATGAGCCCGGGCCCAAGCCTTTTGGTTCGGGGCGCCTTCGAAGGTCGGCGGGGGTTCGAAGGG
Source organism: Ursus americanus (assembly GCF_024610735.1). NCBI lineage: Eukaryota > Metazoa > Chordata > Mammalia > Carnivora > Ursidae > Ursus > Ursus americanus. The sequence continues at coordinate 320,955 of NW_028273691.1, read as the reverse complement.
CCCTGCCCGTCCTCCTACCCTGAATGAATGGCGGCACCCATAGCGGCCTGTATGGGTTGGGGTGGCAGCGTGCATCGGCGCTGGGGCTTGGGGGCTCCCAATCCCTGGCGTTGCGGCGCCAGGCCCCTTAGGAAGGGACCTTCAGGGGCTGTCCTAGGGTTAGGCTTAGCTCCCAGGAGGCTGGCAGGCCCGAGTCGCTGGCTCTGCGAAGAGCGGAGGTGCGGGCCGAGTTGAGGGTGATGCAGAGCGGGAGCGTGGTCCCCAGCGTTTTGGCGCCCTGGGCCTTCGACTGTTGCCATGGCTCAAAGGGCCCTGCCCGTTCTCCTGCCCTGAATAACCAGCGGCGCCCTTAGCAGCTCCCTTGGTGGTGGAGCGGCAGGGTGAGTCCATGCTGCGGCTTGGGGATCCCAAATTCCCAGCGTTGCGGGGCCAGGCCTCTTGGGAGGGGCTCCTCGTGGGCGGACCTAGGTTTAGAGTTAGCACCCAGGAGGCCAGCAGGCCCAATCCTCTGGCTGGGCGGCGAGAGGTGGGCGGCCCGAGGTAAAGGCGCTGGCGATCGGGAGCGTGGGCCCCTGCATTTTGGTGCAGGAGGCTTCAAATATCGCCAGTTTCTCCAGCGCCCTGTCCCTTCTCCCGCCCTGAATGACGGGCGGCGCCACTAGCGCCCGGGTGGCGACGTTGGGGCAGGGTGATTCTGGCTCTGGGTCTTGGGGTCCCTGATCCCCAGTGTAGCGGCACCAGGACCCTTGTGAGGGGCCCCTGGGTGGCTGACCTAGGGTTAGGGTTAGCCCTCAGGAGGCCGGCAGGTGGGATCCGGCCACTGTCCGGGGAGCGGAGGGCGGGTCCGAGGTGAGGGCGTTGGGGAGCGGGAGCGTGGGCACCAGTGTTTGGCCACGGGGAGCCTTTGAAGGTCACCGGGGACTCAGAAGGCCCTGCCCTTCTTTCGCCCTCTATGACCCGCGGCACCCCTAGCGGCCCAGGTGGGGACAGTGCCGCAGGGTGAGTCCGGCTCTGGGGCTCTGAGTCACCAATCTCCAGCATTGCAGAGCCAGGCCCCTTGGGATGTCCCCTCAGGCCCGACCTAGGGTTTTGGTTAGCTGCCAGGAGCCCGGCAGGCCCTATCCACCGGCTCTGAAGCAAGTGGTGGGGTGGGCCTAGGTGAGGGCGCTGGCGAGCAGGATGCTGGGAGCCAACGTTTTTGCGCGGGGAGCCTTCAAAGGTCAGCGTGGGCTCGGAGGGCCCTGCCCGATCTCTTGCCCTGATTGACCGGCGGGGCCTGTAGTGGCTCGGGTGGCTGAAGGGCAGCAGGGTGAGTGCGGCACGTGAGCTCGGGATCCCCATCCACAGCGTTGCGACGCCAGGCCCCTGTGAAGGGCCCCTCGGTGGCCGACCTATGGTTAGGGTTAGCCTCCAGGAGGCCAGCAGGCCCGATACACCGCCTGTGCGTCGAGCGGAGAGTTCGGCCGAGGTGAGGGTGCTGGTGAACATGAGCCCGGGCCCAAGCCTTTTGGTTTGGGGCGCCTTCGAAGGTCGGCGGGGGTTCGAAGGGCCCTGCCCGTCCTCCCACCATGAATGAATGGCGGCACCCATAGCGGCCTGTATGGGTTGGGGTGGCAGCGTGCATCCGGCGCTGGGCTTGGGGGCTCCCAATCCCTGGCGTTGCGGCGCCAGGCCCCTTAGGAAGGGACCTTCAGGGGCTGTCCTAGGGTTAGGCTTAGCTCCCAGGAGGCTGGCAGGCCCGAGTCGCTGGCTCTGCGAAGAGCGGAGGTGCGGGCCGAGTTGAGGGTGATGCAGAGCGGGAGCGTGGTCCCCAGCATTTTGGCGCCCTGGGCCTTCGACTGTTGCCATGGCTCAAAGGGCCCTGCCCGTTCTCCTGCCCTGAATAACCAGCGGCGCCCCTAGCAGCTCCCTTGGTGGTGGAGCGGCAGGGTGAGTCCATGCTGCGGCTCGGGGATCCCCAATTCCCAGCGTTGCGGGGCCAGGCCTCTTGGGAGGGGCTCCTCGTGGGCGGACCTAGGTTTAGAGTTAGCACCCAGGAGGCCAGCAGGCCCAATCCTCTGGCTGGGCGGCGAGAGGTGGGCGGCCCGAGGTAAAGGCGCTGGCGATCGGGAGCGTGGGCCCCTGCATTTTGGTGCAGGAGGCTTCAAATATCGCCAGTTTCTCCAGGGCCCTGTCCCTTCTCCCTTCCTGAATGACGGGCGGCGCCACTAGCGCCCGGGTGGCGACGTTGGGGCAGGGTGATTCTGGCTCTGGGTCTTGGGGTCCCTGATCCCCAGTGTAGCGGCACCAGGACCCTTGTGAGGGGCCCCTGGGTGGCTGACCTAGGGTTAGGGTTAGCCCTCAGGAGGCCGGCAGGTGGGATCCGGCCACTGTCCGGGGAGCGGAGGGCGGGTCCGAGGTGAGGGCGTTGGGGACCGGGAGCGTGGGCACCAGTGTTTGGCCACGGGGAGCCTTTGAAGGCCACCCTGCGCTTGGAAGGCCCTGCCACTTCTCTCGCCCTGAATGACCCGCAGTGCTCCTAGCGGCCCGCGTGGCGGCGTTGCGGTAGGGTGAGTGTGGCTCTGGGGCTTGAGGTTCCCGATCCCCGGCGAAGCGGCACCAGGATCCTTGGAAGGGCCCCTGGGTGGCCGACCTAGGGTTAGGGTTAGCACCCGGGAGGCCGGCAGGCCGGATCCGCCTGCTGTGCGTGGAGCGGAGGGGCAGGCCAAGGTGAGGGCGCTGGCGAGCAAGAGCCTGGGCCCAAGCGTTTTGGCACCGGGGGCCTTCGAATGTCTCCGGGGACTCGGCGGGCCCTGCCCATTCTCCTCCCTGAATGACCGGCGGCGCCCCTAGCAGCCCAGGTGGCGGCGGGGCAGCATGGAAGTCCGGGCATAGGGCTCGAGGGTCCCCAGTCCACCGCGTTGCGGCGCCAGGCCCCTTGGGAGGGGCCCCTCGGAGGCTGACCTAGGGTTAGGTTTGGCCCCTAGGATGCCGGCAGGCCCTATTCGCCAGCTGTGTGGAGACTGGAGTGGCGGACCGAGGTGAGGGCACTGGTGAGCGGGAGCGTGGGCCCGGGTGTTTTGGCGCGGGGGGCCTTTGAAGGTCGCTGTGTCTTGGAGGGCCCTGCCCATGCTCCCGCCCTGAATGAACGGCACCACCCCAAGCCCCCGGGTGGCGGCTGGGTGGCAGGGTGAGTCCAGTGCTGAGGCTCAGGGGTCCCCAATCCCCAGTGTTTCGGCGCCAGATCCCTTGGGAGGGGCCCCTCGGGGGTCTATCTAGGGTTACGGTTAGCCCCCAGGAGGCCGGTGGACCCGATCTGCGGCTGTGTGGCACGCGGAGGGTTAGGCCGAGGTGAGGTCGCGGCGAGACTGAGCGTGAGCCCAAGCGTTTTAGTGTGGGGGGCCTTCGAAGGTCGATGGGGTCTCGGAGGGACCTGCCCGTTCTCCCGCTCTGAGTGACCGGCGGGGCCCCTAGAGGCTCCGGTGCCTGAAGGGCAGCAGGGTGAGTCCGGCACTTGGGTTGGGGTCCGTATTCCCGGCGTTGTGGCGCCAGGCCACTTGGGAAGGGCCCCTCTGTGGCCGACCTACAGTTAGGGTTAGCCCCCAGGAGGCCAGCAGGCCCGATACACCGCCTGTGCATCGAGCGGAGAGTTGGGCCGAGGTGAGTGTGCTGGTGAACATGAGCCCGGGCCCAAGCCTTTTGGTTCAGGGCGACTTGGAAGGTCGGCGGGGGTTCGAAGGGCCCTGCCCATTCTCCCACCCTGAATGAATTGCTGCGCCCCTAGCGGCTAGTATGGGGTGGGGCGGCAGGGTGTATCCAGCGCTGGGGTTTGGGGGTTCCCAATCCCCTGAGTTGCGGCGCCAGGCCCCTTAGGAAGCGACCCTCGGGGCCATCCTAGGGTTAGGGTTAGCGCCCAGGAGGCCTGCAGGCCCGATCCGCTGGCTGTGCGAAGAGTGGAGATGCAGCCCGAATTGAGGGCGATGGCGAGCGGGAGCGTGGGCCCCAGCGTTTTGGCGTCCTGGGCCTTTGAATGTTGCCATGGCTCGGAGGGCCCTGCCCTTTCTCCTGCCCTGAATCCCCAGCAACGCCCCTAGCGGCTCCTTTGGCGGTGGGGCGGCAGGGTGAATCCCAGGCTGTGGCTGGGGGATCCCCAGTCCCTGGCGTTGTGGTGCCAGGCCCCTTGGGAGGGGCTCCTCGTGTGCCGACCCAACGTTAGAGTTAGCCCCCATAAGGCCGGCAGGCCAGATCCTCTGGCTGGGCGGTGAGAGGTGGGCGGGCCGAGGTAAAGGCGCTGGGGTGCGGGATTGTGGGCCCCTGCATTTTGGGGTGGGAGGCTTCAAATGTCACCGGTTTCTCCGGGGCCCTGTCAGTTCTCCCGCCCTGAAGGACCGGCGGCGCCCCTCGGGGCCCGGGTGGCAGCGTTGTGGGAGGGTGAGTCTGGCTTTGGGGCTTGGGGTTCCAGATCCCTGGCGTAGTGGTACCAAAAGCCTTGGGAGGGGCCCCTGGGGGGCCGACCTAGGGTTAGGGTTAGCCCCCAGGAGACCATTAGGCCCAACCGCACACTGTGCGGCGAGCTGAGGTGCGGCCCGAGGTGAAGGCGCTGGGGAGCGGGAGCGTGGGCACCAGCGTTTTGGCACGGGGAGCCTTTGAAGGTCACCCGGGACTCAGAAGGCCCTGCCCTTCTCTCGCCCTCTATGACCCGCGGCGCCCCTAGCGGCCCAGGTGGGGACAGTGTGGCAGGGTGAGTCTGGCTCTGGGGCTCTGAGTCACCAATCCCCAGCATTGCAGAGCCAAGCCCCTTGGGATGTCCCCTCAGGCCCGACCTAGGGTTTTGGTTAGCTGCCAGGAGCCCGGCAGGCCCTATCCACCGGCTCTGAAGCAAGCGGTGGGGTGGGCCTAGGTGAGGGCGCGGGCGAGCAGGATCCTGGGAGCCAACGAACGTTTTTGCGCGGGGAGCCTTCAAAGGTCAGCGTGGGCTTGGAGGGCCCTGCCCGATCTCTTGCCCTGATTGACCGGCGGGGCCTGTAGTGGCTCGGGTGGCTGAAGGGCAGCAGGGTGAGTGCGGCACGTGAGCTCGGGATCCCCATCCACAGCGTTGCGATGCCAGGCCCCTTGTGAAGGGCCCCTCAGTGGCCGACCTATGGTTAGGGTTAGCCTCCAGGAGGCCAGCAGGCCCGATACACCGCCTGTGCTTCGAGTGGAGAGTTGCACCGCGGTGTGGGTGCTGGTGAACATGAGCCTGGGCCCAAGGGTTTTGGTTCGGGGCGCCTTCGAAGGTCGGCGGGGGTTCGAAGGACCCTGCCCTTTCTCCCATCCTGAATGAATGGCGGCGCCCCTAGGGGCACGTGTGGGGCGGGGCGGCAGGGTACATCCAGCGCTGGGGCTTGGGTGTTCCCAATCCCCGGAGTTGCGGCGCCAGGCCCCTTAGGAAGCGACGCTCGGGGCCGTCCTAGGGTTAGGGTTAGCGCCCAGGAGGCCTGCAGGCCTGATCCGCCGGCTGTGCGAGGAGTGGAGATGCAGGCCGAGTTGAGGGCGATGGCGAGCGGGAGCGTGGGCCCCAGCGTTTTGGCGCCCTGGGCGTTTGACTGATGCCATGGCTCGGAGGGCCCTGCCCGTTCTCCTTCCCTGAATAAGCAGCGGCGCCCTTAGCAGCTCCCTTGGCGGTGGAGCGGCAGGGTTAGTCCATGCTGCGGCTCGGGGATCCCCAATCCCCAGCGTTGCGGGGCCAGGCCTCTTGGGAGGGGCTCCTCGTGGGCGGACCTAGGTTTAGAGTTAGCACCCAGGAGGCCAGCAGGCCCAATCCTCTGGCTGGGCGGCGAGAGGTGGGCGGCCCGAGGTAAAGGCGCTGGCGATCGGGAGCTTGGGCCCCTGCATTTTGGCGCAGGAGGCTTCAAATATCGCCAGTTTCTCCAGGTCCCTGTCCCTTCTCCCGCCCTGAATGAGCGGCGGTGCCCCAAGCGGCCCGGGTGGTGATGGTGCTGCAGGGTGAGTCTGGCTCTGTGGCTCTGAGTCACCAATCCCCAGCGTTGCAGAGCCAGGCCCCTTGGGTTGTGCCCCACGGGTCCTACCTAGGATTTCAGTTAGCCCCCAGGAGCCTGGCAGGCACTATCCACTGGCTCTGCAGCAAGCGGAGGGGCTGGCCGGGCTGAGGGCGCTGGGGAGCAGGAGGAATGGAGCCAATTTTTTTGCGCGGGGGGTCTTTGAAGGTCAGCGGGGATTCCGGGGGCCCTGCCCATTCTCCCACCCTGATTGACCAGTGGTCTCTAGCGGCTCGGGTGGCTGAAGGGCAGCAGGGTGAGACCGGCACTTGGGCTCGGGGTCCCCATCCGCAGCGTTGTGACACCAGGCCCCTGGGAAGTGCCCCTCGGGGGCCGAACTATGGTTAGGGTTAGCCCCCAGGAGGCTGGCAAGCCCGATACACCACCTGGGCATCGAGAAGAGAGTTGGGCTGAGGTGAGGGTGCTGGTGAATATGAGCCTGGGCCCAAGTGTTTTGATTTGGGGCGCCTTTGAAAATTGGCGGGGATTCGGAGGGCCCTGTCCATCCTTCCAAGGTGAATGAACAGCGGCGCCCCTAGCGGCCCAGGTGGGGAGGGGCGGCAGGGTGCATGGGGCGCTGGGGCTTGGGGGTCCCCAATCCCTGGCGTTGAGGCACCAGGCCCCTTGGGAGGGGCCCTTCGGGGGCCAACCTAGAGTTAGGTTTAGCCCCTAGGAGGCAAACAGGCCCTATTCGCCAGCTGTGTGGAGAGCAGAGTGGCAGACCTAGGTGAGGGCGCTGGTGAGTGGGAGGGTGGGCCTGGGCGTTTTGGCCTGGGGGGCCTTTGAAGGTCGCCATGTCTCGGAGGGCCCTGCCCGTTCTCCTGCCCTGAATGAACGGCAGTACCCCAAGCCCCCGATTGTCGGCTGGGCGGCAGGTGAGTCAGGTGCTGAGGCTTGGGGTCCCCAATCCCCGGCATTGTGGCATCAGGCCCCTTGGGAGGGGCCCCTCGGGTCCGACCTAGGGTTAGGGTTAGCCCCCAGGTGGCTGGCAGGCCCGATCCGCCTGCTGTGCGGGGAGCGGAGGGGCGGGCCGAGGCGAGGGCGCTGGGGAGTGGAAGCATGGGCACCAGTGTTTTGGCTCCAGGAGCCTTTGAAGGTCACCGGGAACTCGGAAGGACCTGCCACTTCTCTCACTCTGAATGACCGGCGGCGCCCCTAGCTGCCCAGGTGGCGACAGTGTGGAAGGGTGAGTCCGGCTCTGGGGCTCTGAGTCACCAATCCCAAGCATTGCAGAGCCAGAACCCTTGGGATGTGCCCCACAGGGCTGACCTAGGTTTTCAGTTAGCCCCCAGGAGCCCGGCAGGCACTATCCACTGGCTCTGCAGCAAACGGAGGGGCGGGCCGAGGTGAGGGCGCTGGGGAGCGGGAGCGTGGGCACCAGCATTTTGGCGAGGTGAGCCTTTGAAGGTCACCGGGGACTCCGAAGGCCCTTCCCTTCTCTCGCCCTGAATGACCGGCGGTGCCCCTAGAGGCCTGGGTGGCGACAGTGCGGCAGGGTGAGTCTGGCTCTGGGGTCTGAGTCACCAATCCCCAGCGTTGCAGAGCCAGGCCCCTTGGGATGTGCCCCACGGGGCCGACCTAGGGTTTTCATTAGAACCAAGAGCCCGGCAGGCCCTATCCAATGGGTCTGAATCAAGGGGAGAGTTGGGCCAAGGTGAGGATGCTGGTGATCATGAGCCTGGGCCCAAGCGTTTTGGTTCAGAACACCTTCAAAGGTCGGCGGGGGTTCAAAGGGCTCTGCCCGTTCTCCCACCCTGCACGAACGGCGGCGCCCCTAGCAGCCCGGGTCGTGAGGGGTGGCAGGGTGAGTCAGGCCCTGCGGCTCAGGTATCTCCAATCCCCAGCGATGCGGCGCCAGGCCCCTTGGGAGGGGCCCCTTGGATGACAACTTAGGTTTAGGTTTACCCCCTAGGATCTCGGCAGGTCCTATTCGCCAGCTGTGTGGAGAGTGGAGTGGCGGACCCAGGTGAGGGCACTGGTGTTTGGGAGCGTGGGCTCGGGCGTTTTGAGCGGGGGGGATTCGAAGTTCACCGTGTCTCGGAGGGCCCTGCCCGTTCTCCCGCCCTGATTGAATGGCAGCACCCCAAGCCCCTGGGTGGCGGCTGGGTGGCAGGGTGAGTCGGGTGCTGAGGCTCAGGGTCCCCAATCCCCGGCGTTGCAACGCCAGGCCCCTTGGGATGGGCCCCTCGGGGGTCGATCTAGGGTTACAGTTAGCCCCCCGGAGACCGGTGGACCCGATCAGCGTCTGTGCGGCACACGGCAGGGTGGGCCGAGGTGAGGGCGCTGGCGAGCCTGAGCATGAGCCCAAGCGTTTTAGCGTGGGGGGCCTTCGAAGGTCGGTGGTGGCTTGGAGGGACCTGCCCATTCACCCGCTCTGAATGACCAGCGGGGCCCCTAGTGGCTCAGGTGGCTGAAGGGCAGCAGGGTGAGTCCAGCACTTGGGCTCAGTTGCCCCATCCCCGGCGTTGGGGCGCCAGGCCACTTGAGAAGGGCCCCTCGGGGGCCGACCTACAGTTACGGTTAGCACCCAGGAGGCTGGCAGGCCCTATACACCGCCTGTGCGTGGAGCGGAGAGTTGGGCCGAGGTGAGGACGCTGGTGAACATGAGCCTGGGCACAAGCATTTTGGTTCTGGGCGCCATCGAAGGTGGGCGGGGGTTCGGAGGCCCCTGCCAGTTCTCCCACCCAGAATGAATGGCGGCGCCCCTAGCGGGCCCTGTGGGGCAGGGTGGCAGGGTGCACTCGGCCCTGGGGCTTGGGGGTCGCCAATCCCCGGCATTGCGCTGCAAGACTCCTTAGGAAGGGACCCTCAGGGGCCGTCCTAGGGTTAGGGTTAGTGCCCAGGAGGCTGGCAGGCCCGATCCGCCGGCTGTGCGAGGAGTGGAGGTGTGGGCTGAGTTGAGGGGGATGCAGAGCGGGAGCGTGGGCCCCAGCGTTTTGGCACCCTGGGCCTTCGAATGTTGCCATGTCTCGAAGGGCCCTGCCCATTCTCCTGCCCTGAATAACCAGCGGCGCCCCTAGCGGCTCCATTGGCAGTGGGGCTGCAGGGTGAGTCCTGAGCTGCGGCTCAGGGATCCCCAATCCCCAGCATTGTAGGGCCAGGCGTCTTGGGAGGGGCTTCTCATGGGCCGACCTAGGGTCAGAGTTAGCACCCAGGAGGCCAGCAGGCCCAATCCTCTGGCTGGGCGGCAAGAGGTGGGCGGGCCGAGGTAAAGGCGCTGGTGAGTGGGAGCATGGGCCCCTGCATTTTGGCGCGGGAGGCTTCAAATGTCGCTGGTTTCTCCAGGGCCCTGTCCGTTCTCCCGCCCTGAATGAGCAGCCACGCCCCTAGCGGCCCGGGTGGCGGCGTTGCGGCAGCGTGAGTCTGGTTCTGGGGCTTGGGGTCCCAGATCCCTGGCGTATAGGCACCAGAATCCTTGGGAGGGACCCTGGAGGGCCGACCTATGGTTAGGGTTAGCCCACACAAGGCCGGCAGGCCGGATCCGCCCTCTGTGCAGGGAGCAGAGGGGCGGGCCAAGGTGAGGGCGCTGGGGAGCGGGAGCGTGGGCACCAGGGTTTTGGCGCGGAGAGCCTTCGAAGGTCGCCAGTGGCTCGGAGGACCCTGTCCATTCTTGCGCCCTGAATGACCAGCGGCGCCCCTAGTGGCCCGAGTGGCAGCAGGGAGGCAGGGTGAGTCTGGCGATGGGGCCTATGGTCCTAGTCCCAGGCTTGGTGGCGCCAGGCCCCTTGGGAGGGGCCCCTCTGGTTCCTGCCTAGCTTTAGGGTTACCCCCAGGAGTCCGGCGGCCTGATCCACTGGCTGTGCATTGAGCGGAGGGGCGGGCCGACGTGAATGCGCTGGTGAGCGGGAGTGTGGGCCCAAGCGTTTTGGCGCGGGGAGCCTTCGAAGGTCACCGGGGGCTCAGAGGGCCCTGCCTATTCTCTCGCCCTGTGAGGACGTTGCCCCTACCGGGCCGGGTCATGGCGGGGTGGCAGGGTGAGTCTGGAGCTAGGGCTCGTGGGTCCCCAATCCCCAGCGTGGCGTCGCCAGGCACTTGGGAGTGGTACCTTGGGGGCCTACCTAGGGTTAGGGTTAGCCCAAAGGAGGCCGGCAGGCCCATTCTGCCGGCTGTGCGGCGAGAGGAGTGGTGGGCAGAGGTGAGGGTGCTGGCGAGCGGGAGCGTGGGCCCAAGCGTTTTGGCGTGGGGGGCCTTCGAAAGTCGCCGGGGGCTCAGAGATCCATGCCCCTTCTCCCGCCCTGAATGAGTGGCGGTGCCCCTAGCAGCCCGGGTGGCGGCGGGGCGGCTGGGTGAGTCTGGTGCTCATGCTCGTGGGTCCCCAATCCCCGGCGTGGCGGAGCCAGGACCCTTGGAAAGGGCCCCTCGGGGGCCGACCTAGGTTTAGGGTTAGCCCCCAGGAGCCCAGCAGGCCCTATCCGCCAGCTGTGTGTTCGAGCGGAGGGGCGGGCTGAGGTGAGGGCAATGGTGAGCGGGAGCGTGGGCCCAAGCCTTTTGGCACAGGGGGCCTTCGAAGGTCACGGGGGGCTCAGAGGGCCCTACCCCTTCTCCTGCCACGAAGGACCGGCAGCGCCCCTAGCAACCCGGGGTGGCGGCGGGGTGGCAGTGAAAGTCCAGCACTGGGGCTGGATTGTCCCCAATCCCCGGCGTGATGGCGCCAGTCCCCTTGGGAGGGGCTCCTCAGGGGCTGAACTAGGGTTAGGGTTAGCCCCCAGGAGGCTGGCAGGCCCGATCTGACGGCTGTGTGGCGAGCGGAGGGTGGGTCCCAGGTGAGGGCAATGGTGAGCGGGAGCGTGGGCCCTAGCATTTTGGCGTGGGTTGCCTTCGAAGGTCGCAGGGGGCACGGAGGGCCCTGCAAGTTCTCCCACTCTGAATGAGGATGGCGACCCTAGCGGGCCGGGTCTCGGCAGGGCAGCAGGGTGAGTCCGGCGTTGGTGTTCGGGGGTCCCCAATCCCCAGCGTGTTGGTGCCAGACCCCTTCGGAGGGGCCCCTTGACAGCCAACCTAGGGTTAGGGTTAGACCCCAGGAGGCCGCCAGGCCCGATCTGCTGGTTGTGCGGCTTGCGGAGGGGCTGGCCGAGGTGAGGGCACTGGTGAGCAGAAGCGTGGGCCGAAGCATTTTGGCACGGGGGGCCTTCAAATGTCACCGGTGGCTCGGATGGCCCTGCCCATTCTCCCGCCCTGAATGACCGGCGGTGCCCATAGTGACCCGGGTGGCAGCGGGGGGCATGGTGAGTCCGGCGCTGGGGCTCAGGAGTCCCCTTTCCCCGTCGTTGCGGCACCAGGCCCCTTGGGAGGGGCCACTAGGGGGCCGACATAGGTTTAGGGTTAGCCCCCAGAAGGCCCACAGGCCCGATCCGCCAGCTGTGCGGCGAGCGGAGGGGAGGGCCGAGGTAAGGGCGCTGGCCAGCGGGAGCGTGGGGCCAAGCGTTTTGGTGCGGGGGGCCTTCGAAGGTCGCAGGTCGCTAGGAGGGCCCTGCCTGTTCTCCCTCCCTGAATGAACGGCGGCGCCCCTAGCGGCCCAGGTGGCGGTAGGGCGGGAGGGTGAGTCCGGCGCTTGGGCTCGGGATTCCCCAATCCCTGGTGTTGCGGCAATAGGAACCTGGATGGGCCCCTCGGGGGCCCACCAATGGTTAGGGTAACACCCAGGAGGGCTGCAGTCCAGATCCACTGGCTCTACAGCGAGTGGAGGGGCGGACCGAGGTGAGGGCGCAGGCGAGCGGGAGCATGGGCCCAAGCATTTTGGCACGGGGGGCCTTCGAATGTCACCAGGGGCTCGGAGGAATCTGCCCGTTCTCCCTCCCTGAATGACCGACGGTGCTCCTAGCGGCCCGGGTGGCGGGGGGGGCGACATGGTGAGTCCGGCGCTGGGGCTCGGGGGTCCCCAATCCCAGGCATTGCGGTGCCAGGCCCCTTCGGAGGGGCACCTAAGGGGACAACCTAGGGTTCTGTGTAGCCACCAGGAGGAGTGCAGGCCTCATCCGCCGGCTCTGTGGCGAGCGGAGGGGTGGGCCGAGGTGAGGGCGCTGAGGAGCAGGAGCATGGGCTCGAGCGTTTTGGATGGGGGGGCCTTCGAAGTTCGCCACGGGTTCAGAGGGCCCTGCCCGTTCTACCGCCCTGAATGACCAGCGGCACCCCTAGCGGCCCGGGTGGTGATGGGGCGGCAGGGAGACTCCGGCGCTGGGGATCGGGGCTCCCTAATACCCGGCGTTGCAGCCTCAGGCCCCTTGGGACGGGCCCCTCGGTGGCAGACCTAGGGTTAGGGTTAGCCCCCAGGAGGCTGCCAGGCTCGTTCCGCCCATGTGCGGTGAATGGAGGTGTGGGTTGAGGTGAGGTAGCTGGCGAGTGGGGGCATGGGCCAGAGCATTTACGCTTTGGCTTGGGGTGCCTTCGAAGGTCGCAGGAGGCTTGGAGGGTCCTGCCCGTTCTGTCGCCCTGAAGGACTGGTGACGCCCCTAGTGCCCCACGTGGCGGCAGGGTGGCACGGTGCATCCGGCGGTGGGACTTGGGGGTCCCCAATCCCTGGCATGCAGCGCCAGGCCACTTGGGAGGGGCCCTTCGGGGGCAACTTGGCATAGGGTTAGCCCCCAGGAAGCCAGCAGGCCCGATCCGCCAGCTCTGCCGCGAGAGGACGGGTGGGCCGAGGTTAGGGCGCTGGGGAGCAGGAGCGAAGGAGCCAGAGTTTTTGCACAGGGGCCTTTGAAGGTCACAGGGGGATCGGAGGGCCTTGCCCGTTCTCCCTTCTTGAATGACTGGCAACACCCGTAGCGCCCTGGGTGCTTGCGGGGTGGCAGAGTGAGTCCAGCACTGGGGCTCGGGGGTCCCAAATCCCCGGCATTGTGGTGCCAGGCTCCTTGGGAGGGGCCCCTCGGGGGCCGACCTCGGGTTAGGGTTCTTCCACAGGAGGCCGGCAAGCCCGGCGCTAAGAGGCTCTGGCAATGTAACAAAGATGCCATACACTTATCTGAAAGAAATAACAGTGTACAGGAACCCTCTTAGCCCTAACATCATCCTTTGTGAATATGGAAGCCAACCCCAAAGTGCTCGTGGAAGTCTGACGAAAGGGCTAAGCACTTTTCTCTGAGTTACCACACTGTACAGGGAAAGACCAATGTACATCATCTTTCACGAGTAGGAAGCATTAATGAAAAGGTTCTGGAATTTCGAGGACTCTGACCCATCCTTATTGGTAATAAACCATCGTGTACAGGAAAACACCTTCAACTCTCATCAGCCTCCTCAATCCTGATTCCGATTCAACTTTGGGTGTGTAGGACTAGGGAAATGTCCACATCTTATTGCTAAGAAAAACGATGTCAGGGTAATGCCCTTCAAGTCACCTCAGCCTTCCTGAAGACGGAAGCAGGAATCAAGGTGGTTATGTTACCATGAGGTAAGGAAGATGAGCATATAAGTGAGAAACAACAGTGGGCAGGACCTCTCTTCCAACGAACAGTATCTTTGCTTAATGTTGAATCCCTATGGTAAGTGGTTGTGGGCATTTGTGAGGTCAAAATCTGAAGTGTTTTGTAAAACCTCTTGGTCATTCACAGATGAGACTAAGGTAGTTGGGGACTCCTAGGCAGTGATTTGTCCACTGTCAAAAATATGAAAAGATAAAAGAGACAGATGAGGTCTCCTCAGGCATTGTCCTTTATCCTCATCCTCCGTGAGGATGGCCATCTCTGGACAGCTCAGTGGCAGGGTCTCATTCACAGTGGGGGCATCTGTTCCTCACAGACATGAGGCAGGGAAATGGATTTGGTTCTCTGTGCCAGCCCAGCCACAGCTGAGTGTCACAGCACCCTCTCGTGGGCTCATAAGAGTTTCACTGTCACCAGGCAGGTCATTGTATTTGATAAACCACTGTGAGAGTTTGCAATGGCCTTCATCTGCAACCTCCTAGAAGCAAATGCAGGTCTCTGGTACCATGTGAAGTCATGTGAAGGCATTGTGAGAAAGTGTCCTTTTGCTTAAGGAAAACATGACTGGGGCTCCTGGCTGACTCAGCCAGTTAAGCATGTGCCTTTGGCTCAGGTTATGATCCCAGGGTTCTGGGATCGAGCCCGGGCTCCCTGCTCAGCAGGAAAGGAGGTAGGGAAATAGCTTAAAACCCACAGAGAATGTGAATAAACGGAAGTGAGATGGAACTTGGTCTGTGTTTTGCTTTAGGGATTGGAAGTTAGTTTTTTCTCAATTGTGATTGTTCTTGAAACTGAAAAGCTGTATTGGTTTTTTTTTTTACCTTTAATTTTTTTCTAATAATAATTTTTTATTTTGATATGTTAGTCACTATACAGTATTTCCTTAGTTTTTGATGTAGTGTTCCCTGATTCATTATTTGCATATAACACCCAGTGCTCCATGCAATATGTACCTTCCTTAATACCCATCACTGGCCCATCCCAATCCCCCACCCCTCTCCCCTCTGAAGCCCTCAGTTTGTTTCCCAGAGTCCATAGTCGCTCGTGGTTCATTCCCCCTTCTGTTTAGGGTCCATTGTCTAAAGGGACAGACAGTGGAAGTTCACCAAATATAAGATCGAAATTTCATTGTTCATTATAGATGCCGCCAAGTAGTTCCCAGACATTTCATTCTACTGTAGTAATTCATTATACCTGTGCAGGTGCACGTGGAAGACAATTGATGCATGTAGAGTGGTAATAAAACACGCCCCTCAGTAGTAGAATAATAGAGGATGCACATGTGTAAAATTATTCGACTACAGCTTCCATGCTTTCCCTTTGGTTCCTTATTATCTATGAAATTGGACAATTTTTGTTCTCTAGGCCTAAAACTCATTGTCAGTATTCAGAGTTTTTCAATGCTGATCTTCTCCTGTAAAAGTTACCAAAAACCTAAAATATGTATGAACTTTAAAAAATGCTATATTGAAAATTACAGCAGGGAAGTTCAATTTTGTGAATATTGTGTCAATGGATCTCTATTTTGACATCAGTGTTCATTAGAAATGATGACATTTCATGTGAGTATAAATATCAATGTGTAAAAGAAAAGGTAGGAAGAACCTTGAATGTTTAAGTAATTGGTGAAATGACAGGTGTGTGTGTGTGTGTGTGTGTGTGTGTGTGTGTGTGTGTGTAATTGATTTTCAGTGAATGGCTCAGCTTCTTGTAGGACCTCCGAGAGAGCCCAGGTGAACCTTTCAATGGGTTGGTATCTGTTTTCAGAACATGGGAATCTCTTAGTCCAATAGTCAATCAGGCAAGCTTTGAGGTCTTGAAGAGTTTCAGTCCTCAGCGATGGTGTTGCAGACCCTTGTGAGCAAACCCTAGGGTATGCTCAGAGCCCTCATTAGCTGGTACCACGGTGTGACGATGTCAGACAGCATTTCCCAAAGAAGTACCTCTTGAGTCTCTGTCCTTGTCAGTTCCCTACACTTCCTTACACTAGTTATGTGATCAGTGTGTTTCAGGATAATCCCCACATGTGAGTTTTGCTATTTCCTACTAGTCCTATCTGTTTCTCATCTTCTTCTTTTATGGTAGGGGTTGGGAAGCAACCTGTGTGGTGTAGGAAGGGGTGTGGTAGTTGTCTGCCTTCAGAGAACCGAATGATGCCTAGAAATTGTACTGTAGTTTGAGGTCAATTGTCCACCCTCTGAGTGTCAGGAATTCCATCACTTTACTTTGATGCTAGTCTGTTCTTCAAGCTTCCTCAGAAATAAGGACGCCATCCATCTAGGGAATACTGGTTTGTGTGTATGTTTTCATTTTAGGAAAGGCCTTGCTGTTCCTGAAAATAATACTGCAGAGCACCCTTTCCTGTTCTTATTGGCCATCAGTCAATCTTTTGTGAAATATTCGTTTATAAATAGACTTTCTATGGTTGATGAGCAGGAATTCTTTATTGACAAGTCTTTGTCAGTGTGTGTATTGCAAATCTTTACTTCCCAGAATGCGGTTCACTTTTTCATTTTCTTATGGTCATAAGATAAGGAGAAATGTCACATTTTTATGAAGTCCCACTGAATTCTTTTAAATGGTTAGTGCACCCTATGTCCTACCCAAAGATTGACAGGTTCTACGTTTTCTTTCAGAAACTGTCCAATGGGAAGCTACAATCCATCTCAAATTTATAAATTGCATTTTTAATTCTAATAGGGTATTTATAGACTGTTTTGGATTTTCTATGTACACAATCGTATTATCTGTGAATAATCACAATTATCCCCTCAATTCTTATACTTTTTGTTTTTCTTGCCTTCTAACACTGGTAAATTCTCTGATGCACCGTTGAATAGAGCAGCATTGTTTGAAGATTTTAATATACCTTTCTCAATATCTGACAGAAAAAGCAGACAAAACATTGGTAAAAAATGTGACCTAATTGACATATAGGGAACATTCCATAATAAGTGCAGAATACATTATTTTCAAGTGGTCATAGACTCTTTACCCAAATAGATGATAGGTGGGGCCACGAATCAAGTCTACAAATGTTAAACCCTGAAATTAACTAGATTCTATTCTTAGACCACAGGGGAATTGAGCCACAGTCATAGAGAAAAGAAAACCAAGAAGTCCTTCAATGTTTAAAATTAAATGGAACTTTTCTACGTATCCTAAATGTCAGAGAGGGAATCTCAATGGAAATTCTGAACCTTTTCTACATGAGGGCTCACACACAATGATACTTTATTTGTGAAGAGCATTATAATAATCTAGATAGGAGTTGAGCATTAAGTCAGAGTTCTGCCTGCCCCAGCCACACCTGGCCGCATTGGCCTGTGGTCCCCCTCAGCTGTCCTTTCTGGTGGCCCTGAGCTAAGGGGGTCAACATGGCCATATGGAAATGGGAAGCTCCCCACTCATAGTGATGACGGTGCCCCCTTCCCAGCTGCCCTTTTTTGGTGGCTCTGAGCTAAGGGGGTCAACATGGCCGTATGGAAATTAGAAGCTCCCCACTCTTAGTGATGATGTTGCTATCGTATCATACTCACCAGTCCAACATGATTTCTGAGTGAACTATGACACAAGAGTGACTTCTTGTCCTTCCTTCAGGTTTGAAAATCATCTGGTGAGTCATCTATTAGGAATGTGGATTCAACATGTGTTCTTTCTTCTGGAAAAGAAATAGACCCAATAGCAATTTTGGCTTCCTGAGCACCTGATCTTGAGAGACATCATACTGGCTCTTTGTAGCATTCTGCCTCTTAAACTTCAAACTAGGTATAGATATTTTTAGGCACATTTTCAGGTGGTTAGACAGGGACTCGGATGATATGAGTCACAGAGGATTTTAGTGTCAGAAACCTAAGTGGGATCCCCAAATTGACTCCAAATCCCTTGTTGTTCCATACAGGGTACTATTTCCCTCTTATCTCTGGTCTTCTCGATCTGGAAACCTATCAAGTATCAGGATTTTCTTGTCATGTGGACAACTGGAACAAATTCAGCGGGCCTTTTCACCTCTGCCCATGGTGATCATTAAGATCATTATCTCAGTGGAGGACCTCTGGGTAAGATACTCAAAGATCCTTAGGGATAGAGACAGTATAATATTTTTCTGGTATTAAAGTTACTGAAAACAACTATCTTTTTTAGTCGATTCAGGCTCTGGTATGTTCAGAGGGTGCTGTAAAACTGGTCTGAAATAGTGTTTAAAAACACTCAGCTCAGCCTCTTTACAACAGGAGCCAATGCTTATAAACATGGCTAAAATATTGTCTTATCTATGATGACTTCACAGCCATCGTAGTGTTTATATGGTATG
The DNA here is from genome assembly GCF_024610735.1 of Ursus americanus. Taxonomy (NCBI): domain Eukaryota; kingdom Metazoa; phylum Chordata; class Mammalia; order Carnivora; family Ursidae; genus Ursus; species Ursus americanus. Next base: position 303,208 of record NW_028273691.1, on the reverse strand, counting down.
ACTGTGACTTACATTAGTCAACATTTGCAGAGAAAGAACTTAGGGCATCCAGGGGGCACTTCATGTTGAAATTAGTTTGTGACAACGAGCTACTGTGTTTTATTCTGCAGTCCAAGGGAATGGTGCCAGACATCTCTAAGGTGTCTAGCAGTTCTACAATTCTGATTTTAAGTGGTCTGTGTGCTTCAGCGATTTGGGCAGGAGAAGGGCAGGAGTCCAGAGACTGTGAACATTTCTGTTACCTGTGCTGACCATGGAGCAGGCAGGCTTTTGTGGGTATCATTTTGATTTCTTGGTACTCTTGTGAAAGGTGTTTTTGTCTCAAATTCCTCCATTTAGGAGTAATTACAATGATAAAAGGAATTTTTATCTTATATCATCTTTGGGCCCTGATCCTGGGCTCCCAGGGAAGCTATCCTTCAACATTTTACCAGCTCAAAATGGCTGGGCAAAAACCTCAAAGCATGGGCCCTATTTCTACCCCAAGCACATGTTGTACATCTGCTTCGAGGAGAAAACAATAACCAAAAAATGCCAACATAAATATAAGAAAAAATAAAGAACCTCTTTGGCTCCCATAAGATTAAGGTCATACTGACATGTACATACTGAAAACATAAGAAAGAATCTGTCACTTTCTGGATCTAAGAAGATCCTCATTGTGGTGTGTAACTCTGTATGTAAAACAAAACAGAAAAAAATATATAAGCCTGCCCCAAATGTTCCTTCCCCGGAGCACTCCCTTCTTGGTGAAGATTGTGTCTCCCAGACAGTTGTCCTGACTTGGGTTTGAATAAAGGTCTCTTCCTTTCTCTCTAAAATGTTTTTAAAAGTTCATTCACGCAGTGTCGACAATAACAGTGTTTTCTATTTAAGTGAGAAATAAATGTTTCACTCTAGTTGCATTGGGAATAGACGAATTGAGGGTTTCTTTAGAAGAGTAAGTCTGCCTTCCAGAAAAGGCAAGCTCATTGGTCTATTGAGAATGAAGATAATTACTGCTAAACAACAAGTATGTGTTGCCCCTTCGCCCAGAAACCAAAGCAGGTGTGCAGGCTTTAGGTCAGAGGTGCCTTCTTCTCCCAGCTGACAGCACTTCTTGCTCTGGCTCCAAGACACCCGAGGTTTTGAAGGTCAGCATCAGAGTCAGCGAGGCAGCTTGTCACAGGACGCCAGTGTTTAGAGAAAGCACAGGTATGTTTAGCAAAATGTCCTAACTATGTCAGGGCTGGAGGTAAAACCTCTCATTATCCCAAAACCTCCTGGGCTTTTCTCTTTTCTCTAGTGGAGCCACAAAGTAAAATTGAAGTAGCTGTCAGCATTCTGGGTTTGGTGCAAGAATTACTTAGTTTCCGTGCTGGTAGAACTTTGCAGGGAATCACAATTTCTCTGTCCATTTATTGCTTACAAATGTATTTTGACCATCTGTTTCCTAAGAACCCTCTTTTATTAGAAAGGGGAGGTGAGATTCACTCTGTGCCTGTTTGTAACATCTAATTTCTTCCTTCATCTAACAGTGTTTATTCAGTTGGGCCTAAGATATGGTTGAGTGGCCAGCATCTAGGGTTAGGTGGCTTTTTTTCATCTGATACAGACTTGGATGATGTCATTTGACAAAGGTGATGTTTCATCATTGATTAGTTTATTCATCAGAAGAGTTAAAATTAGGGTGGTGGGAAAATTGAAAATTATCCAAGGCGGCCTATTCCTGTTTAAAAGTTGAGCTTGACTTTCTAGTTTTACTAAATGTATTATCTCAATATTTTGAGGTGCCATATTCTCTCTGTAGTTTCTTTGGCGGTGGAGTCAGAAGGAGAGTCTGGGAATTCTTTTGAATAGTGGCATGCTGGTGGCTTCAAGGGGCTTGGCGTCAGGAGCCTTGGGGTGAAGTCTGCAACTGCTTGCCTGACCCTGGGTGCATCTCCCAGAGGTTTTGTTTCCTCTTATGAAATTGCCGGCAGATAATGTTCTGCTTAAAGGGGAACCCTCCCATCCTATTGGTGGGAATGCAAAGTTGTGCAGCCAGTCTGGGAAACAGTGTGGGGGTTCCTCAAAAAGTTAAACATTGAACAACCACATGATCCAGCAATTGCTCTCCTAGGTATTTACCCAAAGGATACAGAAATGCAGATTCAAAGGGGGAACATGCACTATGATGTTTATAGCACCAATGTCCACAGTAGCCAAACTATGGAGAGAAACCCAAAGTCCATGCACTGATGATTGGATAAAGCAGATGTGGGATACATATATATATATGTATATATATAATGGATTATGACCCAGCTTCAAAAAGAATGAAATCTTACCATTTGCAAGGATGTGGATGGATCTAGAGTATATTAAGCTAAGCAAAATCAGTGAGGAAAGACAAATATCCTATCTCTCACACTTGTGGAATTTCAGACAGAAAATAGATGAACAGAGTTGAGGGGTGATGAGAGAGGCAAACAAGGAAATAGACTCAACCTTGGAGAAGAAACTGAGTGTTGCTGCAGGACAGGGACATGGGAGGAAGAGTTAAATGGGTGAGGGGTATTAAGGAGGGCACTTGTGATGAGCACTGGGTACTGTATGCAGATGAGGAATCACTAAATCCTACCCCTGAAGCGAATATTCCATGGCATGTGAACTAACTGGAATATAAGTAAGAGAAGAAAGCAAAAAAGTGTTCTGCTTCATGAAGAGTGAGGTAAAATTGTAGTGATTTGGGCTGTACTATTCTATAGAGGATAGATGGAAAACACCCTGTTGTAGGATACACTAGTTTCTTATCACATAAGGAGTCCTCAGAAAGCTGCAATGAAAGATTCAGATCTCAGAGCATGTTCATGTTCCACTGGTATGTTACAGTTTGCACAGGTAGGAAAGAAGGTGGAGAGAAAGGCAACAGAAGGGGAAAGTAGGTGTGAACCTTTCATTAGTTAGCATTATAGCTTTCTCATGAAAACCTTGCGCCAGTGTTATTTTGGAAGAAGAGGAGGAATCCGGGAGCTTTGCAGGAGACAGGGGAGTTCCAGGTCTGGGTAAAGCTGACAGGGGTCTCAGAGGAGAGCTGAATGCATTCTGCAGCAGGGTGTGGGCAGGGTGGGCTCCAGGGGTGGATGTTGGTCTCCTGGATGAGAGTTGTGGCAGGTGAGGGCTGTGTGCAAGTTCCTGGTTGAGGACAAGTGAGGCACAGGCGGAGAGCTGGCAGAGAACCTTCTTC